>NW_026988716.1:0-59897 GCF_030222135.1 Aotus nancymaae
GAAGCAGATATTTCCCTATGCTTACTGCCCTTTCTTCCATATGCCGGTATGGGGCTGAAAACGCCTGTTTTCAGACTCTGCCCAGAAAGGGTTTGCAGACTGCTGAATCCACACACTGGTTTAACTCTGGAAGTTGAGTGCACACATTTACAACCGTTCTGTTAGATAGCTGCGTTTTGGATTTAGAAGCAGATATTTCCCTGTGCTTACTGCCCTTTCTTCCATATTTCGGTATGGGGTTGAAAACGCCTGTTTTGAGACTCTGCCCAGAAAGTGTTTGCAGACTGCTGAATCCACACACGGGTTTAACTCTGGAAGTTGAGAGCACGCTTTGACAACCGTTCTGTTAGATAGCTGCGTTTTGGATTTAGAAGCAGATATTTCCCTGTGCTTACTGCCCTATCTTCCATATGCCGGTATGGGGCTGAAAACGCCTGTTTTGAGACTCTGCACAAAAAGCGTTTGCAGACTGCTGAATCCACACACGGGTTTAACTCTGGAAGTTGAGTGCACACATTGACAACCGTCCTGTTAGATAGCTGCGTTTTTGATTTAGAAGCAGATATTTCCCTGTGCTTACTGCCCTTTCTTCCATATGGCGGTATGGGGCTGAAAACGCCTGTTTTGAGACTCTGCACAGAAAGTGTTTGCAGACTGCTGAATCCACACACGGGTTTAACTCTGGAAGTTGAGTGCACACATTGACAACCGTTCTGTTAGATAACTGCGTTTTGGATTTAGAAGCAGATATTTCCCTGTGCTTACTGCCCTTTCTTCCATATGTCGGTATGGGGCTGAAAACGCCTGTTTTGAGACTCTGCACAGAAAGTGTTTGCAGACTGCTGAATCCACACACGGGTTTAACACTGGAAGTTGAGAGCACACATTGACAACCGTTCTGTTAGATAGCTGCGTTTTGGATTTAGAAGCACATATTTCCCTATGCTTACTGCCCTTTCTTCCATATGCCGGTATGGGGCTGAAAACGCCTGTTTTGACACTCTGCACAGAAAGGGTTTGCAGACTGCTAAATCCACACACGGCTTTTACTCTGGGAGTTGAGTCCACACATTGACAACCGTTCTGTTAGATAGCTGCGTTTTGGATTTAGAAGCAGTTATTTCCCTGTGCTTACTGCCCTATCTTCCATATGCCGGTATGGGGCTGAAAACGCCTGTTTTGAGACTCTGCACAAAAAGCGTTTGCAGACTGCTGAATCCACACACGGGTTTAACTCTGGAAGTTGAGTGCCCACATTGACAACCGTTCTGTTAGATAGCTGCGTTTTGGATTTAGAAGCAGATATTTCCCTGTGCTTCCTGCCCTTTCTTCCATAAGGCGGTATGGGGCTGAAAACGCCTGTTTTGAGACTCTGCAGAGAAAGTGTTTGCAGACTGCTGAATCCACACACGGGTTTAACTCTGGAAGTTGAGTGCACACATTGACAACCGTTCTGTTAGATAGCTGCGTTTTGGATTTAGAAGCAGATACTTCCCTGTGCTGACCGCTGTTTCTTCCATATGCCGGTAATGGGGCTGAAAACGCGTGTTTTGGGACTCTGCAGAGAAAGTGTTTGCAGACTGCTGAATCCACACACGGGTTTAACTCTGGAAGTTGAGTGCACACATTGACAACCGTTCTGTTAGATAGCTGCGTTTTGGATTTAGAAGCAGATATTTCCCTATGCTTACTGCCCTTTCTTCCATATGCCGGTATGGGGCTGAAAACGCCTGTTTTCAGACTCTGCCCAGAAAGGGTTTGCAGACTGCTGAATCCACACACGGGTTTAACTCTGGAAGTTGAGTGCACACATTTACAACCGTTCTGTTAGATAGCTGCGTTTTGGATTTAGAAGCAGATATTTCCCTGTGCTTACTGCCCTTTCTTCCATATTTCGGTATGGGGTTGAAAACGCCTGTTTTGAGACTCTGCCCAGAAAGTGTTTGCAGACTGCTGAATCCACACACGGGTTTAACTCTGGAAGTTGAGTGCACGCTTTGACAACCGTTCTGTTAGATAGCTGCGTTTTGGATTTAGAAGCAGATATTTCCCTGTGCTTACTGCCCTATCTTCCATATGCCGGTATGGGGCTGAAAACGCCTGTTTTGAGACTCTGCACAAAAAGCGTTTGCAGACTGCTGAATCCACACACGGGTTTAACTCTGGAAGTTGAGTGCACACATTGACAACCGTTCTGTTAGATAGCTGCGTTTTTGATTTAGAAGCAGATATTTCCCTGTGCTTCCTGCCCTTTCTTCCATATGGCGGTATGGGGCTGAAAACGCCTGTTTTGAGACTCTGCAGAGAAAGTGTTTGCAGACTGCTGAATCCACACACGGGTTTAACTCTGGAAGTTGAGTGCACACATTGACAACCGTTCTGTTAGATAGCTGCGTTTTGGATTTAGAAGCAGACACTTCCCTGTGCTGACTGCTGTTTCTTCCATATGCCGGTAATGGGGCTGAAAACGCCTGTTTTGGGACTCTGCAGAGAAAGTGTTTGCAGACTGCTGAATCCACACACGGGTTTAACTCTGGAAGTTGAGTGCACACATTGACAACCGTTCTGTTAGATAGCTGCGTTTTGGATTTAGAAGCAGATATTTCCCTATGCTTACTGCCCTTTCTTCCATATGCCGGTATGGGGCTGAAAACGCCTGTTTTGAGACTCTGCCCAGAAAGGGTTTGCAGACTGCTGAATCCACACACGGGTTTAACTCTGGAAATTGAGTGCACACATTGACAACCGTTCTGTTAGATAGCTGCGTTTTGGATTTAGAAGCAGATATTTCCCTGTGCTTACTGCCCTTTCTTCCATATGCCGGTATGGGGCTGAAAACGCCTGTTTTGAGACTCTGCACAGAAAGTGTTTGCAGACTGCTGAATCCACACACGGGTTTAACTCTGGAAGTTGAGTGCACACATTGACAACCTTTCTGTTAGATAGCTGTGTTTTGGATTTAAAAGCAGATATTTCCCTGTGCTTACTGCCCTTTCTTCCATAAGCCGGTATGGGGCTGAAAACGCCTGTTTTGAGACTGCACAGAAAGGGTGTGCAGACTGCTGAATCCACACACGGGTTTAACTCTGGAAGTTGAGTGCACACATTGACAACCGTTCTGTTAGATAGCTGCGATTTGGGTTTAGAAGCAGATATTTCCCTGTGCTTACTGCCCTTTCTTCCATATGCCGGTATGGGGCTGAAAACGCCTGTTTTGAGACTCAGCCCAGAAAGGGTTTGCAGACTGCTGAATCCACACACAGGTTTAACTCTGGAAGTTGAGTGCACACATTGACAACCGTTCTGTTAGATAGCTGCGTTTTGGATTTAGAAGCAGATATTTCCCTGTGCTTACTGCCCTTTCTTCCATATGCCGGTATGGGGCTGAAAACGCCTGTTTTGAGACTCTGCAGAGAAAGTGTTTGCAGACTGCTGAATCCACACACGGGTTTAACTCTGGAAGTTGAGTGCACACATTGACAACCGTTCTGTTAGATAGCTGCGTTTTGGATTTAGAAGCAGATACTTCCCTGTGCTGACTGCTGTTTCTTCCATATGCCGGTAATGGGGCTGAAAAGGCGTGTTTTGGGACTCTGCAGAGAAAGTGTTTGCAGACTGCTGAATCCACACACGGGTTTAACTCTGGAAGTTGAGTGCACACATTGACAACCGTTCTGTTAGATAGCTGCGTTTTGGATTTAGAAGCAGATATTTCCCTATGCTTACTGCCCTTTCTTCCATATGCCGGTATGGGGCTGAAAACGCCTGTTTTGAGACTCTGCCCAGAAAGGGTTTGCAGACTGCTGAATCCACACACGGGTTTGACTCTGGAAGTTGAGTGCACACATTGACAACCGTTCTGTTAGATAGCTGCGTTTTGGATTTAGAAGCAGATATTTCCCTGTGCTTACTGCCCTTTCTTCCATATTTCGGTATGGGGCTGAAAAAGCCTGTTTTGAGACTCTGCCCAGAAAGTGTTTGCAGACTGCTGAATCCACACACGGGTTTAACTCTGGAAGTTGAGTGCTCGCTTTGACAACCGTTCTGTTAGATAGCTGCGTTTTGGATTTAGAAGCAGATATTTCCCTGTGCTTACTGCCCTATCTTCCACATGGCGGTATGGGTCTGAAAACGCCTGTTTTGAGACTCTGCAGAGAAAGTGTTTGCAGACTGCTGAATCCACACACGGGTTTAACTCTGGAAGTTGAGTGCACACATTGACAACCGTTCTGTTAGATAGCTGCGTTTTGGATTTAGAAGCAGATATTTCCCTGTGCTTACTGCCCTTTCTTCCATATGGCGGTATGGGGCTGAAAACGCCTGTTTTGAGACTCTGACCAGAAAGTGTTTGCAGACTGCTGAATCCACACACGGGTTTAACTCTGGAAGTTGAGTGCACGCTTTGACAACCGTTCTGTTAGATAGCTGCGTTTTGGATTTAGAAGCAGATATTTCCCTGTGCTTACTGCCCTATCTTCCATATGCCGGTATGGGGCTGAAAACGCCTGTTTTGAGACACTGCACAAAAAGCGTTTGCAGACTGCTGAATCCACACACGGGTTTAACTCTGGAAGTTGAGTGCACACATTGACAACCGTTCTGTTAGATAGCTGCGTTTTGGATTTAGAAGCAGATATTTCCCTGTGCTTCCTGCCCTTTCTTCCATATGGCGGTATGGGGCTGAAAACGCCTGTTTTGAGACTCTGCAGAGAAAGTGTTTGCAGACTGCTGAATCCACACACGGGTTTAACTCTGGAAGTTGAGTGCACACATTGACAACCGTTCTGTTAGATAGCTGCGTTTTGGATTTAGAAGCAGACACTTCCCTGTGCTGACTGCTGTTTCTTCCATATGCCGGTAATGGGGCTGAAAACGCCTGTTTTGGGACTCTGCAGAGAAAGTGTTTGCAGACTGCTGAATCCACACACGGGTTTAACTCTGGAAGTTGAGTGCACACATTGACAACCGTTCTGTTAGATAGCTGCGTTTTGGATTTAGAAGCAGATATTTCCCTATGCTTACTGCCCTTTCTTCCATATGCCGGTATGGGGCTCAAAACGCCTGTTTTGAGACTCTGCCCAGAAAGGGTTTGCAGACTGCTGAATCCACACACGGGTTTAACTCTGGAAATTGAGTGCACACATTGACAACCGTTCTGTTAGATAGCTGCGTTTTGGATTTAGAAGCAGATATTTCCCTGTGCTTACTGCCCTTTCTTCCATATGCCGGTATGGGGCTGAAAACGCCTGTTTTGAGACTCTGCACAGAAAGTGTTTGCAGACTGCTGAATCCACACACGGGTTTAACTCTGGAAGTTGAGTGCACACATTGACAACCGTTCTGTTAGATAGCTGCGATTTGGCTTTAGAAGCAGATATTTCCCTGTGCTTACTGCCCTTTCTTCCATATGCCGGTATGGGGCTGAAAACGCCTGTTTTGAGACTCTGCCCAGAAAGGGTTTGCAGACTGCTGAATCCACACACAGGTTTAACTCTGGAAGTTGAGTGCACACATTGACAACCGTTCTGTTAGATAGCTGCGTTTTGAATTTAGAAGCAGATATTTCCCTGTGCTTACTGCCCTTTCTTCCATATGCCGGTATGGGGCTGAAAACGCCTGTTTTGAGACTCTGCAGAGAAAGTGTTTGCAGACTGCTGAATCCACACACGGGTTTAACTCTGGAAGTTGAGTGCACACATTGACAACCGTTCTGTTAGATAGCTGCGTTTTGGATTTAGAAGCAGATACTTCCCTGTGCTGACTGCTGTTTCTTCCATATGCCGGTAATGGGGCTGAAAAGGCGTGTTTTGGGACTCTGCAGAGAAAGTGTTTGCAGACTGCTGAATCCACACACGGGTTTAACTCTGGAAGTTGAGTGCACACATTGACAACCGTTCTGTTAGATAGCTGCGTTTTGGATTTAGAAGCAGATATTTCCCTATGCTTACTGCCCTTTCTTCCATATGCCGGTATGGGGCTGAAAACGCCTGTTTTGAGACTCTGCCCAGAAAGGGTTTGCAGACTGCTGAATCCACACACGGGTTTAACTCTGGAAGTTGAGTGCACACATTGACAACCGTTCTGTTAGATAGCTGCGTTTTGGATTTAGATGCAGATATTTCCCTGTGCTTACTGCCCTTTCTTCCATATTTCGGTATGGGGCTGAAAAAGCCTGTTTTGAGACTCTGCCCAGAAAGTGTTTGCAGACTGCTGAATCCACACACGGGTTTAACTCTGGAAGTTGAGTGCTCGCTTTGACAACCGTTCTGTTAGATAGCTGCGTTTTGGATTTAGAAGCAGATATTTCCCTGTGCTTACTGCCCTATCTTCCACATGGCGGTATGGGTCTGAAAACGCCTGTTTTGAGACTCTGCAGAGAAAGTGTTTGCAGACTGCTGAATCCACACACGGGTTTAACTCTGGAAGTTGAGTGCACACATTGACAACCGTTCTGTTAGATAGCTGCGTTTTGGATTTAGAAGCAGATATTTCCCTGTGCTTACTGCCCTTTCTTCCATATGGCGGTATGGGGCTGAAAACGCCTGTTTTGAGACTCTGCACAGAAAGTGTTTGCAGACTGCTGAATCCACACACGGGTTTAACTCTGGAAGTTGAGTGCACGCTTTGACAACCGTTCTGTTAGATAGCTGCGTTTTGGATTTAGAAGCAGATATTTCCCTGTGCTTACTGCCCTATCTTCCATATGCCGGTATGGGGCTGAAAACGCCTGTTTTGAGACACTGCACAAAAAGCGTTTGCAGACTGCTGAATCCACACACGGGTTTAACTCTGGAAGTTGAGTGCACACATTGACAACCGTTCTGTTAGATAGCTGCGTTTTGGATTTAGAAGCAGATATTTCCCTGTGCTTCCTGCCCTTTCTTCCATATGGCGGTATGGGGCTGAAAACGCCTGTTTTGAGACTCTGCAGAGAAAGTGTTTGCAGACTGCTGAATCCACACACGGGTTTAACTCTGGAAGTTGAGTGCACACATTGACAACCGTTCTGTTAGATAGCTGCGTTTTGGATTTAGAAGCAGACACTTCCCTGTGCTGACTGCTGTTTCTTCCATATGCCGGTAATGGGGCTGAAAACGCCTGTTTTGGGACTCTGCAGAGAAAGTGTTTGCAGACTGCTGAATCCACACACGGGTTTAACTCTGGAAGTTGAGTGCACACATTGACAACCGTTCTGTTAGATAGCTGCGTTTTGGATTTAGAAGCAGATATTTCCCTATGCTTACTGCCCTTTCTTCCATATGCCGGTATGGGGCTGAAAACGCCTGTTTTGAGACTCTGCCCAGAAAGGGTTTGCAGACTGCTGAATCCACACACGGGTTTAACTCTGGAAATTGAGTGCACACATTGACAACCGTTCTGTTAGATAGCTGCGTTTTGGATTTAGAAGCAGATATTTCCCTGTGCTTACTGCCCTTTCTTCCATATGCCGGTATGGGGCTGAAAACGCCTGTTTTGAGACTCTGCACAGAAAGTGTTTGCAGACTGCTGAATCCACACACGGGTTTAACTCTGGAAGTTGAGTGCACGCTTTGACAACCGTTCTGTTAGATAGCTGCGTTTTGGATTTAGAAGCAGATATTTCCCTGTGCTTACTGCCCTTTCTTCCACATTTCGGTATGGGGCTGAAAACGCCAGTTTTGAGACTCTGCCCAGAAAGTGTTTGCAGACTGCTGAATCCACACACGGGTTTAACTCTGGAAGTTGAGTGCACGCTTTGACAACCGTTCTGTTAGATAGCTGCGTTTTGGATTTAGAAGCAGATATTTCCCTGTTCTTACTGCCCTATCTTCCATATGCCGGTATGGGGCTGAAAACGCCTGTTTTGAGACTCTGCACAAAAAGCGTTTGCAGACTGCTGAATCCACACACGGGTTTAACTCTGGAAGTTGAGTGCACACATTGACAACCGTTCTGTTAGATAGCTGCGTTTTGGATTTAGAAGCAGATATTTCCCTGTGCTTACTGCCCTTTCTTCCAGATGGCGGTATGGGGCTGAAAACGCCTTTTTTGAGACTCTGCACAGAAAGTGTTTGCAGACTGCTGAATCCACACACGGGTTTAACTCTGGAAGTTGAGTGCACACATTGACAACCGTTCTGTTAGATAGCTGCGTTTTGGATTTAGAAGCAGATATTTCCCTGTGCTTACTGCCCTTTCTTCCATAAGCCGGTATGGGGCTGAAAACGCCTGTTTTGAGACTCTGCACAGAAAGGGTTTGCAGACTGCTGAATCCACACACGGGTTTAACTCTGGAAGTTGAGTGCACACATTGACAACCGCTCTGTTAGATAGCTGCGTTTTGGATTTAGAAGCAGATATTTCCCTGTGCTTACTGCCCTTTCTTCCATATGCCGGTATGGGGCTGAAAACGCCTGTTTTGAGACTCTGCCCAGAAAGGGTTTGCAGACTGCTGAATCCACACACGGGTTTAACTCTGGAAGTTGAGTGCACACATTGACAACCGTTCTGTTAGATAGCTGCGTTTTGGATTTAGAAGCAGATATTTCCCTGTGCTTACTGCTGTTTCTTCCATATGCCGGTAATGGGCTGAAAACGCCTGTTTTGGGACTCTGCAGAGAAAGAGTTTGCAGACTGCTGAATCCACACACGGGTTTAACTCTGGAAGTTGAGTGCACGCTTTGACAACCGTTCTGTTAGATAGCTGCGTTTTGGATTTAGAAGCAGATATTTCCCTGTGCTTACTGCCCTATCTTCCATAGGCCGGTATGGGGCTGAAAACGCCTGTTTTGAGACTCTGCACAAAAAGCGTTTGCAGACTGCTGAATCCACACAGGGGTTTAACTCTGGAAGTTGAGTGCACACATTGACAACCGTTCTGTTAGATAGCTGCGTTTTGGATTTAGAAGCAGATATTTCCCTGTGCTTACTGCCCTTTCTTCCATATGGCGGTATGGGGCTGAAAACGCCTGTTTTGAGATTCTGCACAGAAAGTGTTTGCAGACTGCTGAATCCACACACGGGTTTAACTCTGGAAGTTGAGTGCACATATTGACAACCGTTCTGTTAGATAACTGCGTTTTGGATTTAGAAGCAGATATTTCCCTGTGCTTACTGCCCTTTCTTCCATATGTCGGTATGGGGCTGAAAACGCCTGTTTTGAGACTCTGCACAGAAAGTGTTTGCAGACTGCTGAATCCACACACGGGTTTAACACTGGAAGTTGAGTGCACACATTGACAACCGTTCTGTTAGATAGCTGCGTTTTGGATTTAGAAGCACATATTTCCCTATGCTTACTGCCCTTTCTTCCATATGCCGGTATGGGGCTAAAAACGCCTGTTTTGACACTCTGCACAGAAAGGGTTTGCAGACTGCTGAATCCACACACGGCTTTTACTCTGGGAGTTGAGTCCACACAATGACAACCGTTCTGTTAGATAGCTGCGTTTTGGATTTAGAAGCAGATATTTCCCTGTGCTTACTGCCCTATCTTCCATATGCCGGTATGGGGCTGAAAACGCCTGTTTTGAGACTCTGCACAAAAAGCGTTTGCAGACTGCTGAATCCACACACGGGTTTAACTCTGGAAGTTGAGTGCACACATTGACAACCGTTCTGTTAGATAGCTGCGTTTTGGATTTAGAAGCAGATATTTCCCTGTGCTTCCTGCCCTTTCTTCCATATGGCGGTATGGGGCTGAAAACGCCTGTTTTGAGACTCTGCAGAGAAAGTGTTTGCAGACTGCTGAATCCACACACGGGTTTAACTCTGGAAGTTGAGTGCACACATTGACAACCGTTCTGTTAGATAGCTGCGTTTTGGATTTAGAAGCAGATACTTCCCTGTGCTGACCGCTGTTTCTTCCATATGCCGGTAATGGGGCTGAAAACGCGTGTTTTGGGACTCTGCAGAGAAAGTGTTTGCAGACTGCTGAATCCACACACGGGTTTAACTCTGGAAGTTGAGTGCACACATTGACAACCGTTCTGTTAGATAGCTGCGTTTTGGATTTAGAAGCAGATATTTCCCTATGCTTACTGCCCTTTCTTCCATATGCCGGTATGGGGCTGAAAACGCCTGTTTTCAGACTCTGCCCAGAAAGGGTTTGCAGACTGCTGAATCCACACACTGGTTTAACTCTGGAAGTTGAGTGCACACATTTACAACCGTTCTGTTAGATAGCTGCGTTTTGGATTTAGAAGCAGATATTTCCCTGTGCTTACTGCCCTTTCTTCCATATTTCGGTATGGGGTTGAAAACGCCTGTTTTGAGACTCTGCCCAGAAAGTGTTTGCAGACTGCTGAATCCACACACGGGTTTAACTCTGGAAGTTGAGTGCACGCTTTGACAACCGTTCTGTTAGATAGCTGCGTTTTGGATTTAGAAGCAGATATTTCCCTGTGCTTACTGCCCTATCTTCCATATGCCGGTATGGGGCTGAAAACGCCTGTTTTGAGACTCTGCAGAGAAAGTGTTTGCAGACTGCTGAATCCACACACGGGTTTAACTCTGGAAGTTGAGTGCACACATTGACAACCGTCCTGTTAGATAGCTGCGTTTTTGATTTAGAAGCAGATATTTCCCTGTGCTTACTGCCCTTTCTTCCATATGGCGGTATGGGGCTGAAAACGCCTGTTTTGAGACTCTGCACAGAAAGTGTTTGCAGACTGCTGAATCCACACACGGGTTTAACTCTGGAAGTTGAGTGCACACATTGACAACCGTTCTGTTAGATAACTGCGTTTTGGATTTAGAAGCAGATATTTCCCTGTGCTTACTGCCCTTTCTTCCATATGTCGGTATGGGGCTGAAAACGCCTGTTTTGAGACTCTGCACAGAAAGTGTTTGCAGACTGCTGAATCCACACACGGGTTTAACACTGGAAGTTGAGAGCACACATTGACAACCGTTCTGTTAGATAGCTGCGTTTTGGATTTAGAAGCACATATTTCCCTATGCTTACTGCCCTTTCTTCCATATGCCGGTATGGGGCTGAAAACGCCTGTTTTGACACTCTGCACAGAAAGGGTTTGCAGACTGCTAAATCCACACACGGCTTTTACTCTGGGAGTTGAGTCCACACATTGACAACCGTTCTGTTAGATAGCTGCGTTTTGGATTTAGAAGCAGTTATTTCCCTGTGCTTACTGCCCTATCTTCCATATGCCGGTATGGGGCTGAAAACGCCTGTTTTGAGACTCTGCACAAAAAGCGTTTGCAGACTGCTGAATCCACACACGGGTTTAACTCTGGAAGTTGAGTGCCCACATTGACAACCGTTCTGTTAGATAGCTGCGTTTTGGATTTAGAAGCAGATATTTCCCTGTGCTTCCTGCCCTTTCTTCCATAAGGCGGTATGGGGCTGAAAACGCCTGTTTTGAGACTCTGCAGAGAAAGTGTTTGCAGACTGCTGAATCCACACACGGGTTTAACTCTGGAAGTTGAGTGCACACATTGACAACCGTTCTGTTAGATAGCTGCGTTTTGGATTTAGAGGCAGATACTTCCCTGTGCTGACCGCTGTTTCTTCCATATGCCGGTAATGGGGCTGAAAACGCGTGTTTTGGGACTCTGCAGAGAAAGTGTTTGCAGACTGCTGAATCCACACACGGGTTTAACTCTGGAAGTTGAGTGCACACATTGACAACCGTTCTGTTAGATAGCTGCGTTTTGGATTTAGAAGCAGATATTTCCCTATGCTTACTGCCCTTTCTTCCATATGCCGGTATGGGGCTGAAAACGCCTGTTTTGAGACTCTGCCCAGAAAGGGTTTGCAGACTGCTGAATCCACACACGGGTTTAACTCTGGAAGTTGAGTGCACACATTTACAACCGTTCTGTTAGATAGCTGCGTTTTGGATTTAGAAGCAGATATTTCCCTGTGCTTACTGCCCTTTCTTCCATATTTCGGTATGGGGTTGAAAACGCCTGTTTTGAGACTCTGCCCAGAAAGTGTTTGCAGACTGCTGAATCCACACACGGGTTTAACTCTGGAAGTTGAGTGCACGCTTTGACAACCGTTCTGTTAGATAGCTGCGTTTTGGATTTAGAAGCAGATATTTCCCTGTGCTTACTGCCCTATCTTCCATATGCCGGTATGGGGCTGAAAACGCCTGTTTTGAGACTCGGCACAAAAAGCGTTTGCAGACTGCTGAATCCACACACGGGTTTAACTCTGGAAGTTGAGTGCACACATTGACAACCGTTCTGTTAGATAGCTGCGTTTTTGATTTAGAAGCAGATATTTCCCTGTGCTTACTGCCCTTTCTTCCATATGGCGGTATGGGGCTGAAAACGCCTGTTTTGAGACTCTGCAGAGAAAGTGTTTGCAGACTGCTGAATCCACACACGGGTTTAACTCTGGAAGTTGAGTGCACACATTGACAACCTTTCTGTTAGATAGCTGTGTTTTGGATTTAAAAGCAGATATTTCCCTGTGCTTACTGCCCTTTCTTCCATAAGCCGGTATGGGGCTGAAAACGCCTGTTTTGAGACTGCACAGAAAGGGTGTGCAGACTGCTGAATCCACACACGGGTTTAACTCTGGAAGTTGAGTGCACACATTGACAACCGTTCTGTTAGATAGCTGCGATTTGGGTTTAGAAGCAGATATTTCCCTGTGCTTACTGCCCTTTCTTCCATATGCCGGTATGGGGCTGAAAACGCCTGTTTTGAGACTCTGCCCAGAAAGGGTTTGCAGACTGCTGAATCCACACACAGGTTTAACTCTGGAAGTTGAGTGCACACATTGACAACCGTTCTGTTAGATAGCTGCGTTTTGGATTTAGAAGCAGATATTTCCCTGTGCTTACTGCCCTTTCTTCCATATGCCGGTATGGGGCTGAAAACGCCTGTTTTGAGACTCTGCAGAGAAAGTGTTTGCAGATTGCTGAATCCACACACGGGTTTAACTCTGGAAGTTGAGTGCACACATTGACAACCGTTCTGTTAGATAGCTGCGTTTTGGATTTAGAAGCAGATACTTCCCTGTGCTGACTGCTGTTTCTTCCATATGCCGGTAATGGGGCTGAAAAGGCGTGTTTTGGGACTCTGCAGAGAAAGTGTTTGCAGACTGCTGAATCCACACACGGGTTTAACTCTGGAAGTTGAGTGCACACATTGACAACCGTTCTGTTAGATAGCTGCGTTTTGGATTTAGAAGCAGATATTTCCCTATGCTTACTGCCCTTTCTTCCATATGCCGGTATGGGGCTGAAAACGCCTGTTTTGAGACTCTGCCCAGAAAGGGTTTGCAGACTGCTGAATCCACACACGGGTTTAACTCTGGAAGTTGAGTGCACACATTGACAACCGTTCTGTTAGATAGCTGCGTTTTGGATTTAGAAGCAGATATTTCCCTGTGCTTACTGCCCTTTCTTCCATATTTCGGTATGGGGCTGAAAAAGCCTGTTTTGAGACTCTGCCCAGAAAGTGTTTGCAGACTGCTGAATCCACACACGGGTTTAACTCTGGAAGTTGAGTGCTCGCTTTGACAACCGTTCTGTTAGATAGCTGCGTTTTGGATTTAGAAGCAGATATTTCCCTGTGCTTACTGCCGTATCTTCCACATGGCGGTATGGGGCTGAAAACGCCTGTTTTGAGACTCTGCACAGAAAGCGTTTGCAGACTGCTGAATCCACACACGGGTTTAACTCTGGAAGTTGAGTGCACACATTGACAACCGTTCTGTTAGATAGCTGCGTTTTGGATTTAGAAGCAGATATTTCCCTGTGCTTACTGCCCTATCTTCCATATGCCGGTATGGGGCTGAAAACGCCTGTTTTGAGACTCTGCACAAAAAGCGTTTGCAGACTGCTGAATCCACACACGGGTTTAACTCTGGAAGTTGAGTGCACACATTGACAACCGTTCTGTTAGATAGCTGCGTTTTGGATTCAGAAGCAGATATTTCCCTGTGCTTACTGCCCTTTCTTCCATATGCCGGTATGGGGCTGAAAACGCCTGTTTTGAGACTCTGCACAGAAAGGGTTTGCAGACTGCTGAATCCACACACGGGTTTAACTCTGGAAGTTGAGTGCACACATTTACAACCGTTCTGTTAGATAGCTGCGTTTTGGATTTAGAAGCAGATATTTCCCTGTGCTTACTGCCCTTTCTTCCATATTTCGGTATGGGGCTGAAAACGCCTGTTTTGAGACTCTGCCCAGAAAGTGTTTGCAGACTGCTGAATCCACACACGGGTTTAACTCTGGAAGTTGAGTGCACGCTTTGACAACCGTTCTGTTAGATAGCTGCGTTTCGGATTTAGAAGCAGATATTTCCCTGTGCTTACTGCCCTATCTTCCATATGCCGGTATGGGGCTGAAAACGCCTGTTTTGAGACTCTGCACAAAAAGCGTTTGCAGACTGCTGAATCCACACACGGGTTTAACTCTGGAAGTTGAGTGCACACATTGACAACCGTTCTGTTAGATAGCTGCGTTTTGGATTTAGAAGCAGATATTTCCCTGTGCTTACTGCCCTTTCTTCCATATGGCGGTAATAGGCTGAAAAGGCCTGTTTTGAGAGTCTGCACAGAAAGTGTTTGCAGACTGCTGAATCCACACACGGGTTTAACTCTGGAAGTTGAGTGCACACATTGACAACCTTTCTGTTAGATAGCTGTGTTTTGGATTTAGAAGCAGATATTTCCCTGTGCTTACTGCCCTTTCTTCCATAAGCCGGTATGGGGCTGAAAACGCCTGTTTTGAGACTCTGCACAGAAAGAGTGTGCAGACTGCTGAATCCACACACGGGTTTAACTCTGGAAGTTGAGTGCACACATTGACAACCGTTCTGATAGATAGCTGCGTTTTGGATTTAGAAGCAGATATTTCCCTGTGCTTACTGCCCTTTCTTCATATGCCGGTATGGGGCTGAAAACGCCTGTTTTGAGACTCTGCACAGAAAGGGTGTGCAGACTGCTGAATCCACACACGGGTTTAACTCTGGAAGTTGAGTGCACACATTGACAACCGTTCTGTTAGATAGCTGCGTTTTGGATTTAGAAGCAGATATTTCCCTGTGCTTACTGCCCTTTCTTCCATATGGCGGTATGGGGCTGAAAACGCCTGTTTTGAGACTCTGCCCAGAAAGTGTTTGCAGACTGCTGAATCCACACACGGGTTTAACTCTGGAAGTTGAGTGCACGCTTTGACAACCGTTCTGTTAGATAGCTGCGTTTTGGATTTAGAAGCAGATATTTCCCTGTGCTTACTGCCCTATCTTCCATATGCCGGTATGGGGCTGAAAACGCCTGTTTTGAGACTCTGCACAAAAAGCGTTTGCAGACTGCTGAATCCACACACGGATTTAACTCTGGAAGTTGAGTGCACACATTGACAACCGTTCTGTTAGATAGCTGCGTTTTGGATTTAGAAGCAGATATTTCCCTGTGCTTACTGCCCTTTCTTCCATATTTCGGTATGGGGTTGAAAACGCCTGTTTTGAGACTCTGCCCAGAAAGTGTTTGCAGACTGCTGAATCCACACACGGGTTTAACTCTGGAAGTTGAGTGCACACATTGACAACCGTTCTGTTAGATAGCTGCGTTTTGGATTTAGAAGCAGATATTTCCCTGTGCTTACTGCCCTATCTTCCATATGCCGGTATGGGGCTGAAAACGCCTGTTTTGAGACTCTGCACAAAAAGCGTTTGCAGACTGCTGAATCCACACACGGGTTTAACTCTGGAAGTTGAGTGCACACATTGACAACCGTTCTGTTAGATAGCTGCGTTTTTGATTTAGAAGCAGATATTTCCCTGTGCTTACTGCCCTTTCTTCCATATGGCGGTATGGGGCTGAAAACGCCTGTTTTGAGACTCTGCACAGAAAGTGTTTGCAGACTGCTGAATCCACACACGGGTTTAACTCTGGAAGTTGAGTGCACACATTGACAACCTTTCTGTTAGATAGCTGTGTTTTGGATTTAAAAGCAGATATTTCCCTGTGCTTACTGCCCTTTCTTCCATAAGCCGGTATGGGGCTGAAAACGCCTGTTTTGAGACTGCACAGAAAGGGTGTGCAGACTGCTGAATCCACACACGGGTTTAACTCTGGAAGTTGAGTGCACACATTGACAACCGTTCTGTTAGATAGCTGCGATTTGGGTTTAGAAGCAGATATTTCCCTGTGCTTAGTGCCCTTTCTTCCATATGCCGGTATGGGGCTGAAAACGCCTGTTTTGAGACTCTGCCCAGAAAGGGTTTGCAGACTGCTGAATCCACACACAGGTTTAACTCTGGAAGTTGAGTGCACACATTGACAACCGTTCTGTTAGATAGCTGCGTTTTGGATTTAGAAGCAGATATTTCCCTGTGCTTACTGCCCTTTCTTCCATATGCCGGTATGGGGCTGAAAACGCCTGTTTTGAGACTCTGCAGAGAAAGTGTTTGCAGACTGCTGAATCCACACACGGGTTTAACTCTGGAAGTTGAGTGCACACATTGACAACCGTTCTGTTAGATAGCTGCGTTTTGGATTTAGAAGCAGATACTTCCCTGTGCTGACTGCTGTTTCTTCCATATGCCGGTAATGGGGCTGAAAAGGCGTGTTTTGGGACTCTGCAGAGAAAGTGTTTGCAGACTGCTGAATCCACACACGGGTTTAACTCTGGAAGTTGAGTGCACACATTGACAACCGTTCTGTTAGATAGCTGCGTTTTGGATTTAGAAGCAGATATTTCCCTATGCTTACTGCCCTTTCTTCCATATGCCGGTATGGGGCTGAAAACGCCTGTTTTGAGACTCTGCCCAGAAAGGGTTTGCAGACTGCTGAATCCACACACGGGTTTAACTCTGGAAGTTGAGTGCACACATTGACAACCGTTCTGTTAGATAGCTGCGTTTTGGATTTAGAAGCAGATATTTCCCTGTGCTTACTGCCCTTTCTTCCATATTTCGGTATGGGGCTGAAAAAGCCTGTTTTGAGACTCTGCCCAGAAAGTGTTTGCAGACTGCTGAATCCACACACGGGTTTAACTCTGGAAGTTGAGTGCTCGCTTTGACAACCGTTCTGTTAGATAGCTGCGTTTTGGATTTAGAAGCAGATATTTCCCTGTGCTTACTGCCCTATCTTCCACATGGCGGTATGGGTCTGAAAACGCCTGTTTTGAGACTCTGCACAGAAAGCGTTTGCAGACTGCTGAATCCACACACGGGTTTAACTCTGGAAGTTGAGTGCACAAATTGACAACCGTTCTGTTAGATAGCTGCGTTTTGGATTTAGAAGCAGATATTTCCCTGTGCTTACTGCCCTATCTTCCATATGCCGGTATGGGGCTGAAAACGCCTGTTTTGAGACTCTGCACAAAAAGCGTTTGCAGACTGCTGAATCCACACACGGGTTTAACTCTGGAAGTTGAGTGCACACATTGACAACCGTTCTGTTAGATAGCTGCGTTTTGGATTTAGAAGCAGATATTTCCCTGTGCTTACTGCCCTTTCTTCCATATGCCGGTATGGGGCTGAAAACGCCTGTTTTGAGACTCTGCACAGAAAGGGTTTGCAGACTGCTGAATCCACACACGGGTTTAACTCTGGAAGTTGAGTGCACACATTTACAACCGTTCTGTTAGATAGCTGCGTTTTGGATTTAGAAGCAGATATTTCCCTGTGCTTACTGCCCTTTCTTCCATATTTCGGTATGGGGCTGAAAGCGCCTGTTTTGAGACTCTGCCCAGAAAGTGTTTGCAGACTGCTGAATCCACACACGGGTTTAACTCTGGAAGTTGAGTGCACGCTTTGACAACCGTTCTGTTAGATAGCTGCGTTTCGGATTTAGAAGCAGATATTTCCCTGTGCTTACTGCCCTTTCTTCCATATGCCGGTATGGGGCTGAAAACGCCTGTTTTGAGACTCTGCACAAAAAGCGTTTGCAGACTGCTGAATCCACACACGGGTTTAACTCTGGAAGTTGAGTGCACACATTGACAACCGTTCTGTTAGATAGCTGCGTTTTGGATTTAGAAGCAGATATTTCCCTGTGCTTACTGCCCTTTCTTCCATATGGCGGTAATAGGCTGAAAAGGCCTGTTTTGAGAGTCTGCACAGAAAGTGTTTGCAGACTGCTGAATCCACACACGGGTTTAACTCTGGAAGTTGAGTGCACACATTGACAACCTTTCTGTTAGATAGCTGTGTTTTGGATTTAGAAGCAGATATTTCCCTGTGCTTACTGCCCTTTCTTCCATAAGCCGGTATGGGGCTGAAAACGCCTGTTTTGAGACTCTGCACAGAAAGGGTGTGCAGACTGCTGAATCCACACACGGGTTTAACTCTGGAAGTTGAGTGCACACATTGACAACCGTTCTGTTAGATAGCTGCGTTTTGGATTTAGAAGCAGATATTTCCCTGTGCTTACTGCCCTTTCTTCATATGCCGGTATGGGGCTGAAAACGCCTGTTTTGAGACTCTGCACAGAAAGGGTGTGCAGACTGCTGAATCCACACACGGGTTTAACTCTGGAAGTTGAGTGCACACATTGACAACCGTTCTGTTAGATAGCTGCGTTTTGGATTTAGAAGCAGATATTTCCCTGTGCTTACTGCCCTTTCTTCCATATGGCGGTATGGGGCTGAAAACGCCTGTTTTGAGACTCTGCCCAGAAAGTGTTTGCAGACTGCTGAATCCACACACGGGTTTAACTCTGGAAGTTGAGTGCACGCTTTGACAACCGTTCTGTTAGATAGCTGCGTTTTGGATTTAGAAGCAGATATTTCCCTGTGCTTACTGCCCTATCTTCCATATGCCGGTATGGGGCTGAAAACGCCTGTTTTGAGACTCTGCACAAAAAGCGTTTGCAGACTGCTGAATCCACACACGGGTTTAACTCTGGAAGTTGAGTGCACACATTGACAACCGTTCTGTTAGATAGCTGCGTTTTGGATTTAGAAGCAGATATTTCCCTGTGCTTCCTGCCCTTTCTTCCATATATCGGTATGGGGCTGAAAACGCCTGTTTTGAGACTCTGCAGAGAAAGTGTTTGCAGACTGCTGAATCCACACACGGGTTTAACTCTGGAAGTTGAGTGCACACTTTGACAACCGTTCTGTTAGATAGCTGCGTTTTGGATTTAGAAGCAGATACTTCCCTGTGCTGACTGCTGTTTCTTCCATATGCCGGTAATGGGGCTGAAAACGCCAGTTTTGGGACTCTGCAGAGAAAGTGTTTGCAGACTGCTGAATCCACACACGGGTTTAACTCTGGAAGTTGAGTGCACACATTGACAACCGTTCTGTTAGATAGCTGCGTTTTGGATTTAGAAGAAGATATTTCCATATGCTTACTGCCCTTTCTTCCATATGCCGGTATGGGGCTGAAAACGCCTGTTTTGAGACTCTTCCCAGAAAGGGTTTGCAGACTGCTGAATCCACACACGGGTTTAACTCTGGAAATTGAGTGCACACATTGACAACCGTTCTGTTAGATAGCTGTGTTTTGGATTTAGAAGCAGATATTTCCCTGTGCTTACTGCCCTTTCTTCCATATGCCGGTATGGGGCTGAAAACGCCTGTTTTGAGACTCTGCACAGAAAGTGTTTGCAGACTGCTGAATCCAAACACGGGTTTAACTCTGGAAATTGAGTGCACACATTGACAACCGTTCTGTTAGATAGCTGCGTTTTGGATTTAGAAGCAGATATTTCCCTGTGCTTACTGCCCTTTCTTCCACATTTCGGTATGGGGCTGAAAACGCCTGTTTTGAGACTCTGCCCAGAAAGTGTTTGCAGACTGCTGAATCCACACACGGGTTTAACTCTGGAAGTTGAGTGCACGCTTTGACAACCGTTCTGTTAGATAGCTGCGTTTTGGATTTAGAAGCAGATATTTCCCTGTGCTTACTGCCCTATCTTCCATATGCCGGTATGGGGCTGAAAACGCCTGTTTTGAGACTCTGCACAAAAAGCGTTTGCAGACTGCTGAATCCACACACGGGTTTAACTCTGGAAGTTGAGTGCACACATTGACAACCGTTCTGTTAGATAGCTGCGTTTTGGATTTAGAAGCAGATATTTCCCTGTGCTTACTGCCCTTTCTTCCATATGGCTGTATGGGGCTGAAAACGCCTGTTTTGAGACTCTGCACAGAAAGTGTTTGCAGACTGCTGAATCCACACACGGGTTTAACTCTGGAAGTTGAGTGCACACATTGACAACCGTTCTGTTAGATAGCTGCGTTTTGGATTTAGAAGCAGATATTTCCCTGTGCTTACTGCCCTTTCTTCCATATGGCTGTATGGGGCTGAAAATGCCTGTTTTGAGACTCTGCACAGAAAGTGTTTGCAGACTGCTGAATCCACACACGAGTTCAACTCTGGAAGGTGAATGCACGCATTGACAACCATTCAGTTACATAGCTGCCTTTTGGTTTTAGAAGCAGTTATTTCTCTTTACAGCATATACTCTCATTCACTCTGGAATATCCAAACACCGCTCCTAAAAGAAGCGGGTTTCTAAGTATAATCAGATATTTCTCTTTACATCTTGTACCCCAGTACACTCTGATATATGCAAACGCAGCTCCTGGGAGAAACGTGTTTGTAACTCGCTGAGTCTGAGCATATTTTGAAGTCTGTTAGGTGAATGAACACACAGCAGAGCAGTTTGAAAAAAACATTTCTTCCATGTTATAAATGCACTGTTTCTGCTCTTGCTTTTAGGCTGGTGTTTTCCTGTAGATGTTGGTTTTAGAATTTCCATATAAATTTTTTGTAAACTGCTGCATAAGTGGAGCATTTTAATTCGTTAAGTTGAATGCCCTCATTCACTATCATTCTGTTAGCTAGCTCCGTTTTGGTTTTAGAAGCCTATGTTTCTAGTTACAGCATAACTCCCATTCATTCTGGAATAGCCAAACACAGCTCCCAGAATAGACGTGTTTCTAAGTGGCTGAATCTAAACATAGATACAACTCCCTTAGGCGAAGGAACACACAGCACAGCAGTTTGAAAGAAACGTTTTATTTGAGTTTTAGGCCCAGCCTTATTGATATTTCTTAGAGGCCGGTATTTTGCTGGGAATGTCTGTTTTAGAATCTGCACAAAAAGCTTTTCTAAACTGCTGCACAGAAACAACAGTTTATCTCAATAAGCTGAACGCACACAGTGACAACCATTCTGTTAGATGGCTCCGTGTTTGTTTTAGAACCAGAGATTTCACTTTAAACCTTATACTCCAGTACACTCTGGAATATGCAAATGCAGCTCCTGGAAGAATCGTGTTTCTTACTCGCTGAATCTGAACATATACTCAAGACTCTTAGGTGAATGAACACAGAGCAGAGCATTTTGAAGAAAACGTTTCTTCTATGTTATAGATGCAGTCTTACTGCTACTTCTTTGAGGCTGGTGTTTTGCTGCAAATGTTGATTTTAGAATTTGCATATAAAGGGTTTCTAAACTGCTGCCTAAGAAGAGCGGATTAACCCTTTAAGTTGAATGCACACATTCACAACCATTCTGTTAGATAGCTCCGTTTTGGTTTTAGAAACAGATATTTCTCTTTACAGCATTTACTCCCATACACTCTGGAATGTCGAAATGCAGCTCCTAGAATAAACGTGTTTCAAAATCGCTGAATCCAAACATAGATTCAACGACCTTGGGTGAACGAACACACTGCAGAGCAGTTTGAAAGAAACGTTCCCTCTGAGTTTTAGACGCAGTGTTACTGCTATTTCTTATAGGCCAGTATTTTGCTGGAAATGTCTGAGAATCTACACAGAAATGTTTTCTAAACTGCTGCATACAAACAGCAGTTTAGCTCAGTAAGTTGAATGCACACATTGACAACCATTCCATTAGATCATCCGTTTTTCTTTTGGAACGAGACATTTACATTTGTCTTTACATCTTATACTCCAGTATACTCTGGAATAGGCAAACACAGCTCCTGGAAGAAACGTGTTGCTAACTAGCTGAATCTGAACATATATTCAAGTCTCTTATATGAATGAACACACAGCAGAGCAGTTTGAAAACAGTTTCTTCCATGTTAAACATGCAGTCTTACTGCTATTTCCTTTAGGCTGGTGTTTTGCTGGAAAGGTCTGTATGAGAATTTGCATAGAAAGGGTTTCTAAAGTGCTGCATGAGAAGAGCAGTTTACCTCTTTAAGCCGAAGGCACACATTCACAACAACTGTGCTAGATAGATCCATTTTGGTTTTAGAAACAGATATTTCTCTTTACAGCATATACTCCCATTCATTCTGGAATATCCAAAGATAGTTCCTAGAATAAACGTGTTTCTATCTCGATGAAACTAAACACAGATTCAACTCCCTTAAGTCAAAGAACACACAGCCGAGCAGTTTGAAAGAAACGTTTCTTCTGAGTTTTCGACGCAGTCTTACTGCTCTTTCTTATATATGCCGGTACTGGGCCGGAAAGGCCTGTTTTGAGATTCTGCACAGAAAGTGTTTGCAGACTGCTGAATCCACACACGGGTTTAACTCTGGAAGTTGAGTGCACACATTGACAACCGTTCTGTTAGATAGCTGCGTTTTGGATTTAGAAGCAGATATTTCCCTGTGCTTACTGCCCTTTCTTCCATATGCCGGTAATGGGCTGAAAACGCCTGTTTTGAGACTCTGCCCAGAAAGGGTTTGAAGACTGCTGAATCCACACACGGGTTTAACTCTGGAAGTTGAGTGCACACATTGACAACCGTTCTGTTAGATAGCTGCGTTTTGGATTTAGAAGCAGATATTTCCCTGTGCTTACTGCCCTATCTTCCATATGCCGGTATGGGGCTGAAACGCCTGTTTTGAGACTCTGCCCAGAAAGGGTTTGCAGACTGCTGAATCCACACACGGTTTTAACTCTGGAAGTTGAGTGCACACATTGACAACCGTTCTGTTAGATAGCTGCGTTTTGGATTTAGAAGCAGATATTTCCCTGTGCTTACTGCCCTTTCTTCCATATGCCGGTATGGGGCTGAAAACGCCTGTTTTGAGACTCTGCCCAGAAAGTGTTTGCAGACTGCTGAATCCACACACGGGTTTAACTCTGGAAGTTGAGTGCACACATTGACAACCGTTCTGTTAGATAGCTGCGTTTTGGATTTAGAAGCAGATATTTCCCTGGGCTTACTGCTGTTTCTTCCATATGCCGGTAATGGGCTGAAAAGGCCTGTTTTGGTACTCTGCAGAGAAAGTGTTTGCAGACTGCTGAATCCACACACGGGTTTAACTCTGGAAGTTGAGTGCACACATTGACAACCGTTCTGTTAGATAGCTGCGTTTTGGATTTAGAAGCAGATATTTCCCTGTGCTTACTGCTGTTTCTTCCATATGCCGGTAATGGGCTGAAAACGCCTGTTTTGGGACTCTGCAGAGAAAGTGTTTGCAGACTGCTGAATCCACACACGGGTTTAACTCTGGAAGTTGAGTGCACACATTGACAACCGTTCTGTTAGATAGCTGCGTTTTGGATTTAGAAGCAGATATTTCCCTGTGCTTACTGCAGTTTCTTCCACATGCCGGTAATGGGCTGAAAACGCCTATTTTGGGACTCTGCAGAGAAAGTGTTTGCAGACAGCTGAATCCACACACGGGTTTAACTCTGGAGGTTCAGTGCACACATTGACAACCGTTCTGTTAGATAGCTGCGTTTTGGATTTAGAAGCAGATATTTCCCTTTGCTTACTGCTGTTTCTTCCATATGCCGGTAATGGGCCGAAAACGCCTGTTTTGGGACTCTGCAGAGAAAGTGTTTGCAGACTGCTGAATCCACACACGGGTTTAACTCTGGAAGTTGAGTGCACACATTGACAACCGTTCTGTTAGATAGCTGCGTTTTGGATTTAGAAGCAGATATTTCCCTGTGCTTACTGCTGTTTCTTCCATATACCGGTAATGGGCTGAAAACGCCTGTTTTGGGACTCTGCAGAGAAAGTGTTTGCAGACTGCTGAATCCACACACGGGTTTAACTCTGGAAGTTGAGTGCACACATTGACAACCGTTCTGTTAGATAGCTGCGTTTTGGATTTAGGAGCAGATACTTCCCTGTGCTGACTGCTGTTTCTTCCATATGCCGGTAATGGGCTGAAAACGCCTGTTTTGGGACTCTGCAGAGAAAGTGTTTGCAGACTGCTGAATCCACACACGGGTTTAACTCTGGAAGTTGAGTGCACACATTGACAACCGTTCTGTTAGATAGCTGCGTTTTGGATTTAGAAGCAGATATTTCCCTGGGCTTACTGCTGTTTCTTCCATATGCCGGTAATGGGCTGAAAAAGCCTGTTTTGGGACTCTGCAGAGAAAGTGTTTGCAGACTGCTGAATCCACACACGGGTTTAACTCTGGAAGTTGAGTGCACACATTGACAACCGTTCTGTTAGATAGCTGTGTTTTGGATTTAGAAGCAGATATTTCCCTGTGCTGACTGCTGTTTCTTCCATATGCCGGTAATGGGCTGAAAACGCCTGTTTTGGGACTCTGCAGAGAAAGTGTTTGCAGACTGCTGAATCCACACACGGGTTTAACTCTGGAAGTTGAGTGCACACATTGACAACCGTTCTGTTAGATAGCTGCGTTTTGGATTTAGAAGCAGATATTTCCCTGTGCTGGCTTCTGTTTCTTCCATCTGCCGGTAATGGGCTGAAAACGCCTGTTTTGGGACTCTGCAGAGAAAGTGTTTGCAGACTGCTGAATCCACACACGGGTTTAACTCTGGAAGTTGAGTGCACACATTGACAACCGTTCTGTTAGATAGCTGCGTTTTGGATTTAGAAGCAGATATTTCCCTGTGCTTACTGCTGTTTCTTCCATATGCTGGTAATGGGCTGAAAACGCCTGTTTTGGGACTCTGCAGAGAAAGTGTTTGCAGACTGCTGAATCCACACACGGGTTTAACTCTGGAAGTTGAGTGCACACATTGACAACCGTTCTGTTAGATAGCTGCGTTTTGGATTTAGAAGCAGATATTTCCCTGTGCTTACTGCTGTTTCTTCCATATGCCGGTAATGGGCTGAAAACGCCTGTTTTGGGACTCTGCAGAGAAAGTGTTTGCAGACTGCTGAATCCACACACGGGTTTAACTCTGGAAGTTGAGTGCACACATTGACAACCGTTCTGTTAGATAGCTGCGTTTTGGATTTAGAAGCAGATATTTCCCTGTGCTTACTGCTGTTTTTTCCATATGCCGGTAACGGGGTGAAAAAGCCTGTTTTGGGACTCTGCAGAGAAAGTGTTTGCAGACTGCTGAATCCACACACGGGTTTAACTCTGGAAGTTGAGTGCACACATTGACAACCGTTCTGTTAGATAGCTGCGTTTTGGATTTAGAAGCAGATATTTCCCTGGGCTTACTGCCGTTTCTTCCATATGCCGGTAATGGGCTGAAAACGCCTGTTTTGGGACTCTGCAGAGAAAGTGTTTGCAGACTGGTGAATCCACACACGGGTTTAACTCTGGAAGTTGAGTGCACACATTGACAACCGTTCTGTTAGATAGCTGCGTTTTGGATTTGGAAGCAGATATTTCCCTGTGCTTACTGCTGTTTCTTCCATATGCCGGTAATGGGCTGAAAATGCCTGATTTGGGACTCTGCACAGAAAGTGTTTGCAGACTGCTGAATCCACACACGGGTTTAACTCTGGAAGTTGAGTGCACACATTGACAACCGTTCTGTTAGATAGCTGCGTTTTGGATTTAGAAGCAGATATTTCCCTGTGCTGACTGCTGTTTCTTCCATATGCCGGTAATGGGCTGAAAACGCCAGTTTGGGGACTCTGCAGAGAAAGTGTTTGCAGACTGCTGAATCCACACACGGGTTTAACTCTGGAAGTTGAGTGCACACATTGACAACCGTTATGTTAGATAGCTGCGTTTTGGGTTTAGAAGCAGATATTTCCCTGTGCTTACTGCTGTTTCTTCCATATGCCGGTAATGGGCTGAAAACGCCTGTTTTGGGACTCTGCAGAGAAAGTGTTTGCAGACTGGTGAATTCACACACGGGATTAACTCTGGAAGTTGAGTGCACACATTGACAACCGTTCTGTTAGATAGCTGCGTTTTGGATTTAGAAGCAGATATTTCCCTGTGCTTACTGCTGTTTCTTCCATATGCCGGTAATGGGCTGAAAACGCCTGTTTTGGGACTCTGCAGAGAAAGTGTTTGCAGACTGCTGAATCCACACACGGGTTTATCTCTGGAAGTTGAGTGCACACATTGACAACCGTTCTGTTAGATAGCTGCGTTTTGGATTTAGAAGCAGATATTTCCCCGTGCTGGCTTCTGTTTCTTCCATATGCTGGTAATGGGCTGAAAACGCCTGTTTTGGGACTCTGCAGAGAAAGTGTTTGCAGACTGCTGAATCCACACACGGGTTTAACTCTGGAAGTTGAGTGCACACATTAACAACCGTTCTGTTAGATAGCTGCGTTTTGGATTTAGAAGCAGATATTTCCCTGGGCTTACTGCTGTTTCTTCCATATACCGGTAATGGGCTGAAAACGCCTGTTTTGGGACTCTGCAGAGAAAGTGTTTGCAGACTGCTGAATCCACACACGGGTTTAACTCTGGAAGTTGAGTGCACACATTGACAACCGTTCTGTTAGATAGCTGCCTTTTGGATTTAGAAGCAGATATTTCCCTGTGCTTACTGCTGTTTCTTCCATATGCCGGTAATGGGCTGAAAATGCCTGATTTGGGACTCTGCACAGAAAGTGTTTGCAGACTGCTGAATCCACACACGGGTTTAACTCTGGAAGTTGAGTGCGCACATTGACAACCGTTCTGTTAGATAGCTGCGTTTTGGATTTAGAAGCAGATATTTCCCTGGGCTTACTGCTGTTTCTTCCATATGCCGGTAATGGGCTGAAAACGCCAGTTTGGGGACTCTGCAGAGAAAGTGTTTGCAGACTGCTGAATCCACACACGGGTTTAACTCTGGAAGTTGAGTGCACACATTGACAACCGTTATGTTAGATAGCTGCGTTTTGGGTTTAGAAGCAGATATTTCCCTGTGCTTACTGCTGTTTCTTCCGTATGCCGGTAATGGGCTGAAAACGCCTGTTTTGGGACTCTGCAGAGAAAGTGTTTGCAGACTGGTGAATCCACACACGGGATTAACTCTGGAAGTTGAGTGCACACATTGACAACCGTTCTGTTAGATAGCTGCGTTTTGGATTTAGAAGCAGATATTTCCCTGTGCTTACTGCTGTTTCTTCCATATGCCGGTAAAGGGCTGAAAACGCCTGTTTTGGGACTCTGCAGAGAAAGTGTTTGCAGACTGCTGAATCCACACACGGGTTTAACTCTGGAAGTTGAGTGCACACATTGACAACCGTTCTGTTAGATAGCTGCGTTTTGGATTTAGAAGCAGATATTTCCCCGTGCTGGCTTCTGTTTCTTCCATATGCTGGTAATGGGCTGAAAACGCCTGTTTTGGGACTCTGCAGAGAAAGTGTTTGCAGACTGCTGAATCCACACACGGGTTTAACTCTGGAAGTTGAGTGCACACATTGACAACCGTTCTGTTAGATAGCTGCGTTTTGGATTTAGAAGCAGATATTTCCCTGGGCTTACTGCTGTTTCTTCCATATGCCGGTAATGGGCTGAAAACGCCTGTTTTGGGACTCTGCAGAGAAAGTGTTTGCAGACTGCTGAATCCACACACGGGTTTAACTCTGGAAGTTGAGTGCACACATTGACAACCGTTCTGTTAGATAGCTGCGTTTTGGATTTAGAAGCAGATATTTCCCTGTGCTTACCGCTGTTTCTTCCATATGCCGGTAATGGGCTGAAAACGCCTGTTTTGGGACTCTGCAGAGAAAGTGTTTGCAGACTGCTGAATCCACACACGGGTTTAACTCTGGAAGTTGAGTGCACACATTGACAACCGTTCTGTTAGATAGCTGCGTTTTGGATTTAGAAGCAGATATTTCCCTGGGCTTACTGCTGTTTCTTCCATATGCTGGTAATGGGCTGAAAACGCCTGTTTTGGGACTCTGCAGAGAAAGTGTTTGCAGACTGCTGAATCCACACACGGGTTTAACTCTGGAAGTTGAGTGCACACATTGACAACCGTTCTGTTAGATAGCTGCGTTTTGGATTTAGAAGCAGATATTTCCCTGTGCTTACTGCTGTTTCTTCCATATGCCGGTAATGGGCTGAAAACGCCTGTTTTGGGACTCTGCAGAGAAAGTGTTTGCAGACTTCTGAATCCACACACGGGTTTAACTCTGGAAGTTGAGTGCACACATTGACAACCGTTCTGTTAGATAGCTGCGTTTTGGATTTAGAAGCAGATATTTCCCTGTGCTTACTGCTGTTTCTTCCATATGCCGGTAATGGGCTGAAAACACCAGTTTGGGGACTCTGCAGAGAAAGTGTTTGCAGACTGCTGAATCCACACACGGGTTTAACTCTGGAAGTTGAGTGCACACATTGACAACCGTTCTGTTAGATAGCTGCGTTTTGGATTTAGAAGCAGATATTTCCCTGTGCTTACTGCTGTTTCTTCCATATGCCGGTAATGGGCTGAAAACGCCTGTTTTGGGACTCTGCAGAGAAAGTGTTTGCAGACTGCTGAATCCACACACGGGTTTAACTCTGGAAGTTGAGTGCACACATTGACAACCGTTCTGTTAGATAGCTGCGTTTTGGATTTAGAAGCAGATATTTCCCTGTGCTTACTGCTGTTTCTTCCATATGCCGGTAATGGCCTGAAAACGCCTGTTTTGGGACTCTGCAGAGAAAGTGTTTGCAGACTGCTGAATCCACACACGGCTTTAACTCTGGAAGTTGAGTGCACACATTGACAACCGTTCTGTTAGATAGCTGCGTTTTGGATTTAGAAGCAGATATTTCCCTGGGCTTACTGCTGTTTCTTCCATATGCTGGTAATGGGCTGAAAACGCCTGTTTTGGGACTCTGCAGAGAAAGTGTTTGCAGACTGCTGAATCCACACACGGGTTTAACTCTGGAAGTTGAGTGCACACATTGACAACCGTTCTGTTAGATAGCTGCGTTTTGGATTTAGAAGCAGATATTTCCCTGTGCTTACTGCTGTTTCTTCCATATGCCGGTAATGGGCTGAAAACGCCTGTTTTGGGACTCTGCAGAGAAAGTGTTTGCAGACTGCTGAATCCACACACGGGTTTAACTCTGGAAGTTGAGTGCACACATTGACAACCGTTCTGTTAGATAGCTGCCTTTTGGATTTAGAAGCAGATATTTCCCTGTGCTTACTGCTGTTTCTTCCATATGCCGGTAATGGGCTGAAAATGCCTGATTTGGGACTCTGCACAGAAAGTGTTTGCAGACTGCTGAATCCACACACGGGTTTAACTCTGGAAGTTGAGTGCGCACATTGACAACCGTTCTGTTAGATAGCTGCGTTTTGGATTTAGAAGCAGATATTTCCCTGGGCTTACTGCTGTTTCTTCCATATGCCGGTAATGGGCTGAAAACGCCAGTTTGGGGACTCTGCAGAGAAAGTGTTTGCAGACTGCTGAATCCACACACGGGTTTAACTCTGGAAGTTGAGTGCACACATTGACAACCGTTATGTTAGATAGCTGCGTTTTGGGTTTAGAAGCAGATATTTCCCTGTGCTTACTGCTGTTTCTTCCGTATGCCGGTAATGGGCTGAAAACGCCTGTTTTGGGACTCTGCAGAGAAAGTGTTTGCAGACTGGTGAATCCACACACGGGATTAACTCTGGAAGTTGAGTGCACACATTGACAACCGTTCTGTTAGATAGCTGCGTTTTGGATTTAGAAGCAGATATTTCCCTGTGCTTACTGCTGTTTCTTCCATATGCCGGTAATGGGCTGAAAACGCCTGTTTTGGGACTCTGCAGAGAAAGTGTTTGCAGACTGCTGAATCCACACACGGGTTTAACTCTGGAAGTTGAGTGCACACATTGACAACCGTTCTGTTAGATAGCTGCGTTTTGGATTTAGAAGCAGATATTTCCCCGTGCTGGCTTCTGTTTCTTCCATATGCTGGTAATGGGCTGAAAACGCCTGTTTTGGGACTCTGCAGAGAAAGTGTTTGCAGACTGCTGAATCCACACACGGGTTTAACTCTGGAAGTTGAGTGCACACATTGACAACCGTTCTGTTAGATAGCTGCGTTTTGGATTTAGAAGCAGATATTTCCCTGGGCTTACTGCTGTTTCTTCCATATGCCGGTAATGGGCTGAAAACGCCTGTTTTGGGACTCTGCAGAGAAAGTGTTTGCAGACTGCTGAATCCACACACGGGTTTAACTCTGGAAGTTGAGTGCACACATTGACAACCGTTCTGTTAGATAGCTGCGTTTTGGATTTAGAAGCAGATATTTCCCTGTGCTTACCGCTGTTTCTTCCATATGCCGGTAATGGGCTGAAAACGCCTGTTTTGGGACTCTGCAGAGAAAGTGTTTGCAGACTGCTGAATCCACACACGGGTTTAACTCTGGAAGTTGAGTGCACACATTGACAACCGTTCTGTTAGATAGCTGCGTTTTGGATTTAGAAGCAGATATTTCCCTGGGCTTACTGCTGTTTCTTCCATATGCTGGTAATGGGCTGAAAACGCCTGTTTTGGGACTCTGCAGAGAAAGTGTTTGCAGACTGCTGAATCCACACACGGGTTTAACTCTGGAAGTTGAGTGCACACATTGACAACCGTTCTGTTAGATAGCTGCGTTTTGGATTTAGAAGCAGATATTTCCCTGTGCTTACTGCTGTTTCTTCCATATGCCGGTAATGGGCTGAAAACGCCTGTTTTGGGACTCTGCAGAGAAAGTGTTTGCAGACTTCTGAATCCACACACGGGTTTAACTCTGGAAGTTGAGTGCACACATTGACAACCGTTCTGTTAGATAGCTGCGTTTTGGATTTAGAAGCAGATATTTCCCTGTGCTTACTGCTGTTTCTTCCATATGCCGGTAATGGGCTGAAAACACCAGTTTGGGGACTCTGCAGAGAAAGTGTTTGCAGACTGCTGAATCCACACACGGGTTTAACTCTGGAAGTTGAGTGCACACATTGACAACCGTTCTGTTAGATAGCTGCGTTTTGGATTTAGAAGCAGATATTTCCCTGTGCTTACTGCTGTTTCTTCCATATGCCGGTAATGGGCTGAAAACGCCTGTTTTGGGACTCTGCAGAGAAAGTGTTTGCAGACTGCTGAATCCACACACGGGTTTAACTCTGGAAGTTGAGTGCACACATTGACAACCGTTCTGTTAGATAGCTGCGTTTTGGATTTAGAAGCAGATATTTCCCTGTGCTTACTGCTGTTTCTTCCATATGCCGGTAATGGCCTGAAAACGCCTGTTTTGGGACTCTGCAGAGAAAGTGTTTGCAGACTGCTGAATCCACACACGGCTTTAACTCTGGAAGTTGAGTGCACACATTGACAACCGTTCTGTTAGATAGCTGCGTTTTGGATTTAGAAGCAGATATTTCCCTGGGCTTACTGCTGTTTCTTCCATATGCTGGTAATGGGCTGAAAACGCCTGTTTTGGGACTCTGCAGAGAAAGTGTTTGCAGACTGCTGAATCCACACACGGGTTTAACTCTGGAAGTTGAGTGCACACATTGACAACCGTTCTGTTAGATAGCTGCGTTTTGGATTTAGAAGCAGATATTTCCCTGTGCTTACTGCTGTTTCTTCCATATGCCGGTAATGGGCTGAAAACGCCTGTTTTGGGACTCTGCAGAGAAAGTGTTTGCAGACTGCTGAATCCACACACGGGTTTAACTCTGGAAGTTGAGTGCACACATTGACAACCGTTCTGTTAGATAGCTGCGTTTTGGATTTAGAAGCAGATATTTCCCTGTGCTTACTGCTGTTTCTTCCATATGCCGGTAATGGGCTGAAAACGCCTGTTTTGGGACTCTGCAGAGAAAGTGTTTGCAGTCTGCTGAATCAACACACGGGTTTAACTCTGGAAGTTGAGTGCACACATTGACAACCGTTCTGTTAGATAGCTGCGTTTTGGATTTAGAAGCAGATATTTCCCTGTGCTTACTGCTGTTTTTTCCATATGCCGGTAACGGGCTGAAAACGCCTGTTTTGGGACTCTGCAGAGAAAGTGTTTGCAGACTGCTGAATCCACACACGGGTTTAACTCTGGAAGTTGAGTGCACACATTTACAACCGTTCTGTTAGATAGCTGCGTTTTGGATTTAGAAGCAGATATTTCCCTGTGCTTACTGCTGTTTCTTCCATATGCCGGTAATGGGCTGAAAACGCCTGTTTTGGGACTCTGCAGAGAAAGTGTTTGCAGACTGCTGAATCCACACACGGGTTTAACTCTGGAAGTTGAGTGCACACATTGACAACCGTTCTGTTAGATAGCTGCGTTTTGGATTTAGAAGCAGATATTTCCCTGTGCTTACTGCTGTTTCTTCCATATGCCGGTAATGGGATGAAAATGCCTGATTTGGGACTCTGCACAGAAAGTGTTTGCAGACTGCTGAATCCACACACGGGTTTAACTCTGGAATTTCAGTGCACACATTGACAACCGTTCTGTTAGATAGCTGCGTTTTGGATTTAGAAGCAGATATTTCCCTGTGCTGACTGCTGTTTCTTCCATATGCCGGTAATGGGCTGAAAACGCCAGTTTGGGGACTCTGCAGAGAAAGTGTTTGCAGACTGCTGAATCCACACACGGGTTTAACTCTGGAAGTTGAGTGCACACATTGACAACCGTTACGTTAGATAGCTGCGTTTTGGGTTTAGAAGCAGATATTTCCCTGTGCTTACTGCTGTTTCTTCCATATGCAGGTAATGGGCTGAAAACGCCTGTTTTGGGACTCTGCAGAGAAAGTGTTTGCAGACTGCTGAATCCACACACGGGTTTAACTCTGGAAGTGGAGTGCACACATTGACAACCGTTCTGTTAGATAGCTGCGTTTTGGATTTAGAAGCAGATATTTCCCCGTGCTGACTGCTGTTTCTTCCATATGCTGGTAATGGGCTGAAAACGCCTGTTTTGGGACTCTGCAGAGAAAGTGTTTGCAGACTGCTGAATCCACACACGGGTTTAACTCTGGAAGTTGAGTGCACACATTGACAACCGTTCTGTTAGATAGCTGCGTTTTGGATTTAGAAGCAGATATTTCCCTGGGCTTACTGCTGTTTCTTCCATATGCCGGTAATGGGCTGAAAACGCCTGTTTTGGGACTCTGCAGAGAAAGTGTTTGCAGACTGCTGAATCCACACACGGGTTTAACTCTGGAAGTTGAGTGCACACATTGACAACCGTTCTGTTAGATAGCTGCGTTGTGGATTTAGAAGCAGATATTTCCCTGTGCTTACCGCTGTTTCTTCCATATGCCGGTAATGGGCTGAAAACGCCTGTTTTGGGACTCTGCAGAGAAAGTGTTTGCAGACTGCTGAATCCACACACGGGTTTAACTCTGGAAGTTGAGTGCACACATTGACAACCGTTCTGTTAGATAGCTGCGTTTTGGATTTAGAAGCAGATATTTCCCTGTGCTTACTGCTGTTTCTTCCATATGCCGGTAATGGGCTGAAAACGCCTGTTTTGGGACTCTGCAGAGAAAGTGTTTGCAGACTGCTGAATCCACACACGGGTTTAACTCTGGAAGTTGAGTGCACACATTGACAACCGTTCTGTTAGATAGCTGCGTTTTGGATTTAGAAGCAGATATTTCCCTGTGCTTACTGCTGTTTCTTCCATATGCCGGTAATGGGATGAAAATGCCTGATTTGGGACTCTGCACAGAAAGTGTTTGCAGACTGCTGAATCCACACACGGGTTTAACTCTGGAATTTGAGTGCACACATTGACAACCGTTCTGTTAGATAGCTGCGTTTTGGATTTAGAAGCAGATATTTCCCTGTGCTTACTGCTGTTTCTTCCATATGCCGGTAATGGGCTGAAAACGCCAGTTTGGGGACTCTGCAGAGAAAGTGTTTGCAGACTGCTGAATCCACACACGGGTTTAACTCTGGAAGTTGAGTGCACACATTGACAACCGTTCTGTTAGATAGCTGCGTTTTGGATTTAGAAGCAGATATTTCCCTGTGCTTACTGCTGTTTCTTCCATATGCCGGTAATGGGCTGAAAACGCCTGTTTTGGGACTCTGCAGAGAAAGTGTTTGCAGACTGCTGAATCCACACACGGGTTTAACTCTGGAAGTTGAGTGCACACATTGACAACCGTTCTGTTAGATAGCTGCGTTTTGGATTTAGAAGCAGATATTTCCCTGTGCTTACTGCTGTTTCTTCCATATGCCGGTAATGGGCTGAAAACGCCTGTTTTGGGACTCTGCAGAGAAAGTGTTTGCAGTCTGCTGAATCAACACACGGGTTTAACTCTGGAAGTTGAGTGCACACATTGACAACCGTTCTGTTAGATAGCTGCGTTTTGGATTTAGAAGCAGATATTTCCCTGTGCTTACTGCTGTTTTTTCCATATGCCGGTAACGGGCTGAAAACGCCTGTTTTGGGACTCTGCAGAGAAAGTGTTTGCAGACTGCTGAATCCACACACGGGTTTAACTCTGGAAGTTGAGTGCACACATTTACAACCGTTCTGTTAGATAGCTGCGTTTTGGATTTAGAAGCAGATATTTCCCTGTGCTTACTGCTGTTTCTTCCATATGCCGGTAATGGGCTGAAAACGCCTGTTTTGGGACTCTGCAGAGAAAGTGTTTGCAGACTGCTGAATCCACACACGGGTTTAACTCTGGAAGTTGAGTGCACACATTGACAACCGTTCTGTTAGATAGCTGCGTTTTGGATTTAGAAGCAGATATTTCCCTGTGCTTACTGCTGTTTCTTCCATATGCCGGTAATGGGATGAAAATGCCTGATTTGGGACTCTGCACAGAAAGTGTTTGCAGACTGCTGAATCCACACACGGGTTTAACTCTGGAATTTCAGTGCACACATTGACAACCGTTCTGTTAGATAGCTGCGTTTTGGATTTAGAAGCAGATATTTCCCTGTGCTTACTGCTGTTTTTTCCATATGCCGGTAACGGGCTGAAAACGCCTGTTTTGGGACTCTGCAGAGAAAGTGTTTGCAGACTGCTGAATCCACACACGGGTTTAACTCTGGAAGTTGAGTGCACACATTTACAACCGTTCTGTTAGATAGCTGCGTTTTGGATTTAGAAGCAGATATTTCCCTGTGCTTACTGCTGTTTCTTCCATATGCCGGTAATGGGCTGAAAACGCCTGTTTTGGGACTCTGCAGAGAAAGTGTTTGCAGACTGCTGAATCCACACACGGGTTTAACTCTGGAAGTTGAGTGCACACATTGACAACCGTTCTGTTAGATAGCTGCGTTTTGGATTTAGAAGCAGATATTTCCCTGTGCTTACTGCTGTTTCTTCCATATGCCGGTAATGGGATGAAAATGCCTGATTTGGGACTCTGCACAGAAAGTGTTTGCAGACTGCTGAATCCACACACGGGTTTAACTCTGGAATTTCAGTGCACACATTGACAACCGTTCTGTTAGATAGCTGCGTTTTGGATTTAGAAGCAGATATTTCCCTGTGCTGACTGCTGTTTCTTCCATATGCCGGTAATGGGCTGAAAACGCCAGTTTGGGGACTCTGCAGAGAAAGTGTTTGCAGACTGCTGAATCCACACACGGGTTTAACTCTGGAAGTTGAGTGCACACATTGACAACCGTTACGTTAGATAGCTGCGTTTTGGGTTTAGAAGCAGATATTTCCCTGTGCTTACTGCTGTTTCTTCCATATGCAGGTAATGGGCTGAAAACGCCTGTTTTGGGACTCTGCAGAGAAAGTGTTTGCAGACTGCTGAATCCACACACGGGTTTAACTCTGGAAGTGGAGTGCACACATTGACAACCGTTCTGTTAGATAGCTGCGTTTTGGATTTAGAAGCAGATATTTCCCCGTGCTGACTGCTGTTTCTTCCATATGCTGGTAATGGGCTGAAAACGCCTGTTTTGGGACTCTGCAGAGAAAGTGTTTGCAGACTGCTGAATCCACACACGGGTTTAACTCTGGAAGTTGAGTGCACACATTGACAACCGTTCTGTTAGATAGCTGCGTTTTGGATTTAGAAGCAGATATTTCCCTGGGCTTACTGCTGTTTCTTCCATATGCCGGTAATGGGCTGAAAACGCCTGTTTTGGGACTCTGCAGAGAAAGTGTTTGCAGACTGCTGAATCCACACACGGGTTTAACTCTGGAAGTTGAGTGCACACATTGACAACCGTTCTGTTAGATAGCTGCGTTGTGGATTTAGAAGCAGATATTTCCCTGTGCTTACCGCTGTTTCTTCCATATGCCGGTAATGGGCTGAAAACGCCTGTTTTGGGACTCTGCAGAGAAAGTGTTTGCAGACTGCTGAATCCACACACGGGTTTAACTCTGGAAGTTGAGTGCACACATTGACAACCGTTCTGTTAGATAGCTGCGTTTTGGATTTAGAAGCAGATATTTCCCTGTGCTTACTGCTGTTTCTTCCATATGCCGGTAATGGGCTGAAAACGCCTGTTTTGGGACTCTGCAGAGAAAGTGTTTGCAGACTGCTGAATCCACACACGGGTTTAACTCTGGAAGTTGAGTGCACACATTGACAACCGTTCTGTTAGATAGCTGCGTTTTGGATTTAGAAGCAGATATTTCCCTGTGCTTACTGCTGTTTCTTCCATATGCCGGTAATGGGATGAAAATGCCTGATTTGGGACTCTGCACAGAAAGTGTTTGCAGACTGCTGAATCCACACACGGGTTTAACTCTGGAATTTGAGTGCACACATTGACAACCGTTCTGTTAGATAGCTGCGTTTTGGATTTAGAAGCAGATATTTCCCTGTGCTTACTGCTGTTTCTTCCATATGCCGGTAATGGGCTGAAAACGCCAGTTTGGGGACTCTGCAGAGAAAGTGTTTGCAGACTGCTGAATCCACACACGGGTTTAACTCTGGAAGTTGAGTGCACACATTGACAACCGTTCTGTTAGATAGCTGCGTTTTGGATTTAGAAGCAGATATTTCCCTGTGCTTACTGCTGTTTCTTCCATATGCCGGTAATGGGCTGAAAACGCCTGTTTTGGGACTCTGCAGAGAAAGTGTTTGCAGACTGCTGAATCCACACACGGGTTTAACTCTGGAAGTTGAGTGCACACATTGACAACCGTTCTGTTAGATAGCTGCGTTTTGGATTTAGAAGCAGATATTTCCCTGTGCTTACTGCTGTTTCTTCCATATGCCGGTAATGGGCTGAAAACGCCTGTTTTGGGACTCTGCAGAGAAAGTGTTTGCAGTCTGCTGAATCAACACACGGGTTTAACTCTGGAAGTTGAGTGCACACATTGACAACCGTTCTGTTAGATAGCTGCGTTTTGGATTTAGAAGCAGATATTTCCCTGTGCTTACTGCTGTTTTTTCCATATGCCGGTAACGGGCTGAAAACGCCTGTTTTGGGACTCTGCAGAGAAAGTGTTTGCAGACTGCTGAATCCACACACGGGTTTAACTCTGGAAGTTGAGTGCACACATTTACAACCGTTCTGTTAGATAGCTGCGTTTTGGATTTAGAAGCAGATATTTCCCTGTGCTTACTGCTGTTTCTTCCATATGCCGGTAATGGGCTGAAAACGCCTGTTTTGGGACTCTGCAGAGAAAGTGTTTGCAGACTGCTGAATCCACACACGGGTTTAACTCTGGAAGTTGAGTGCACACATTGACAACCGTTCTGTTAGATAGCTGCGTTTTGGATTTAGAAGCAGATATTTCCCTGTGCTTACTGCTGTTTCTTCCATATGCCGGTAATGGGATGAAAATGCCTGATTTGGGACTCTGCACAGAAAGTGTTTGCAGACTGCTGAATCCACACACGGGTTTAACTCTGGAATTTCAGTGCACACATTGACAACCGTTCTGTTAGATAGCTGCGTTTTGGATTTAGAAGCAGATATTTCCCTGTGCTGACTGCTGTTTCTTCCATATGCCGGTAATGGGCTGAAAACGCCAGTTTGGGGACTCTGCAGAGAAAGTGTTTGCAGACTGCTGAATCCACACACGGGTTTAACTCTGGAAGTTGAGTGCACACATTGACAACCGTTACGTTAGATAGCTGCGTTTTGGGTTTAGAAGCAGATATTTCCCTGTGCTTACTGCTGTTTCTTCCATATGCAGGTAATGGGCTGAAAACGCCTGTTTTGGGACTCTGCAGAGAAAGTGTTTGCAGACTGCTGAATCCACACACGGGTTTAACTCTGGAAGTTGAGTGCACACATTGACAACCGTTCTGTTAGATAGCTGCGTTTTGGATTTAGAAGCAGATATTTCCCCGTGCTGACTGCTGTTTCTTCCATATGCTGGTAATGGGCTGAAAACGCCTGTTTTGGGACTCTGCAGAGAAAGTGTTTGCAGACTGCTGAATCCACACACGGGTTTAACTCTGGAAGTTGAGTGCACACATTGACAACCGTTCTGTTAGATAGCTGCGTTTTGGATTTAGAAGCAGATATTTCCCTGGGCTTACTGCTGTTTCTTCCATATGCCGGTAATGGGCTGAAAACGCCTGTTTTGGGACTCTGCAGAGAAAGTGTTTGCAGACTGCTGAATCCACACACGGGTTTAACTCTGGAAGTTGAGTGCACACATTGACAACCGTTCTGTTAGATAGCTGCGTTGTGGATTTAGAAGCAGATATTTCCCTGTGCTTACCGCTGTTTCTTCCATATGCCGGTAATGGGCTGAAAACGCCTGTTTTGGGACTCTGCAGAGAAAGTGTTTGCAGACTGCTGAATCCACACACGGGTTTAACTCTGGAAGTTGAGTGCACACATTGACAACCGTTCTGTTAGAAAGCTGCGTTTTGGATTTAGAAGCAGATATTTCCCTGTGCTTACTGCTGTTTCTTCCATATGCCGGTAATGGGCTGAAAACGCCTGTTTTGGGACTCTGCAGAGAAAGTGTTTGCAGACTGCTGAATCCACACACGGGTTTAACTCTGGAAGTTGAGTGCACACATTGACAACCGTTCTGTTAGATAGCTGCGTTTTGGATTTAGAAGCAGATATTTCCCTGTGCTTACTGCTGTTTCTTCCATATGCCGGTAATGGGATGAAAATGCCTGATTTGGGACTCTGCACAGAAAGTGTTTGCAGACTGCTGAATCCACACACGGGTTTAACTCTGGAATTTGAGTGCACACATTGACAACCGTTCTGTTAGATAGCTGCGTTTTGGATTTAGAAGCAGATATTTCCCTGTGCTTACTGCTGTTTCTTCCATATGCCGGTAATGGGCTGAAAACGCCAGTTTGGGGACTCTGCAGAGAAAGTGTTTGCAGACTGCTGAATCCACACACGGGTTTAACTCTGGAAGTTGAGTGCACACATTGACAACCGTTATGTTAGCTAGCTGCGTTTTGGGTTTAGAAGCAGATATTTCCCTGTGCTTACTGCTGTTTCTTCCATATGCAGGTAATGGGCTGAAAACGCCTGTTTTGGGACTCTGCAGAGAAAGTGTTTGCAGACTGCTGAATCCACACACGGGTTTAACTCTGGAAGTTGAGTGCACACATTGACAACCGTTCTGTTAGATAGCTCCGTTTTGGATTTAGAAGCATATATTTCCCTGGGATTACTGCTGTTTCTTCCATATGCCGGTAATGGGCTGAAAACGCCTGTTTTGGGACTCTGCAGAGAAAGTGTTTGCAGACTGCTGAATCCACACACGGGTTTAACTCTGGAAGTTGAGTGCACACATTGACAACCGTTATGTTAGATAGCTGCGTTTTGGATTTAGCAGCAGATATTTCCCTGTGCTTACTGCTGTTTCTTCCATATGCCGGTAATGGGCTGAAAACGCCTGTTTTGGGACTCTGCAGAGAAAGTGTTTGCAGACTGCTGAATCCACACACGGGTTTAACTCTGGAAATTGAGTGCACACATTGACAACCGTTCTGTTAGATAGCTGCGTTTTGGATTTAGAAGCAGATATTTCCCCGTGCTGACTGCTGTTTCTTCCATATGCTGGTAATGGGCTGAAAACGCCTGTTTTGGGACTCTGCAGAGAAAGTGTTTGCAGACTGCTGAATCCACACACGGGTTTAACTCTGGAAGTTGAGTGCACACATTGACAACCGTTCTGTTAGATAGCTGCGTTTTGGATTTAGAAGCAGATATTTCCCCGTGCTGACTGCTGTTTCTTCCATATGCCGGTAATGGGCTGAAAACGCCTGTTTTGGGACTCTGCAGAGAAAGTGTTTGCAGACTGCTGAATCCACACACGGGTTTAACTCTGGAAGTTGAGTGCACACATTGACAACCGTTCTGTTAGATAGCTGCGTTTTGGATTTAGAAGCAGATATTTCCCTGTGCTTACCGCTGTTTCTTCCATATGCCGGTAATGGGCTGAAAACGCCTGTTTTGGGACTCTGCAGAGAAAGTGTTTGCAGACTGCTGAATCCACACACGGGTTTAACTCGGGAAGTTGAGTGCACACATTGACAACCGTTCTGTTAGATAGCTGCGTTTTGGATTTAGAAGCAGATATTTCCCTGGGCTTACTGCTGTTTCTTCCTTATGCTGGTAATGGGTGAAAACGCCTGTTTTGGGACTCTGCAGAGAAAGTGTTTGCAGACTGCTGAATCCACACACGGGTTTAACTCTGGAAGTTGAGTGCACACATTGACAACCGTTCTGTTAGATAGCTGCGTTTTGGATTTAGAAGCAGATATTTCCCTGTGTTTACTGCTGTTTCTTCCATATGCCGGTAATGGGCTGAAAACGCCTGTTTTGGGACTCTGCAGAGAAAGTGTTTGCAGACTGCTGAATCCACACACGGGTTTAACTCTGGAAGTTGAGTGCACACATTGACAACCGTTCTGTTAGATAGCTGCGTTTTGGATTTAGAAGCAGATATTTCCCTGTGCTTACTGCTGTTTCTTCCAAATGCCGGTAATGGGCTGAAAACGCCTGTTTTGGGACTCTGCAGAGAATGTGCTTGCAGTCTGCTGAATCCACACACGGGTTTCACTCTGGAAGTTGAGTGCACACATTGACAACCGTTCTGTTAGATAGCTGCGTTTTGGATTTAGAAGCAGATATTTCCCTGTGCTTACTGCTGTTTCTTCCATATGCCGGTAACGGGCTGAAAACGCCTGTTTTGGGATTCTGCAGAGAAAGTGTTTGCAGACTGCTGAATCCACACACGGGTTTAACTCTGGAAGTTGAGTGCACACATTGACAACCGTTCTGTTAGATAGCTGCGTTTTGGATTTAGAAGCAGATATTTCCCTGGGCTTACTGCTGTTTCTTCCATATGCCGGTAATGGGCTGAAAACGCCTGTTTTGGGACTCTGCAGAGAAAGTGTTTGCAGACTGCTGAATCCACACACGGCTTTAACTCTGGAAGTTGAGTGCACACATTGACAACCGTTCTGTTAGATAGCTGCGTTTTGGATTTAGAAGCAGATATTTCCCTGGGCTTACTGCTGTTTCTTCCATATGACGGTAATGGGCTGAAAACGCCTGTTTTGGGACTCTGCAGAGAAAGTGTTTGCAGACTGGTGAATCCACACACGGGTTTAACTCTGGAAGTTGAGTGCACACATTGACAACCGTTCTGTTAGATAGCTGCGTTTTGGATTTAGAATCAGATATTTCCCTGTGCTTACTGCTGTTTCTTCCATATGCCGGTAATGGGCTGAAAAGGCCTGTTTTGGGACTCTGCAGAGAAAGTGTTTGCAGACTGCTGAATCCACACACGGGTTTAACTCTGGAAGTTGAGTGCACACATTGACAACCGTTCTGTTAGATAGCTGCGTTTTGGATTTAGAAGCAGATATTTCCCCGTGCTGACTGCTGTTTCTTCCATATGCTGGTAATGGGCTGAAAACGCCTGTTTTTGGGACTCTGCAGAGAAAGTGTTTGCAGACTGCTGAATCCACACACGGGTTTAACTCTGGAAGTTGAGTGCACACATTGACAACCGTTCTGTTAGATAGCTGCGTTTTGGATTTAGAAGCAGATATTTCCCCGTGCTGACTGCTGTTTCTTCCATATGCTGGTAATGGGCTGAACACGCCTGTTTTGGGACTCTGCAGAGAAAGTGTTTGCAGACTGCTGAATCCACACACGGGTTTAACTCTGGAAGTTGAGTGCACACATTGACAACCGTTCTGTTAGATATCTGCGTTTTGGATTTAGAAGCAGATATTTCCCTGGGCTTACTGCTGTTTCTTCCATATGCCGGTAATGGGCTGAAAACGCCTGTTTTGGGACTCTGCAGAGAAAGTGTTTGCAGACTGCTGAATCCACACACGGGTTTAACTCTGGAAGTTGAGTGCACACATTGACAACCGTTCTGTTAGATAGCTGCGTTTTGGATTTAGAAGCAGATATTTCCCTGTGCTTACCGCTGTTTCTTCCATATGCCGGTAATGGACTGCAAACGCCTGTTTTGGGACTCTGCAGAGAAAGTGTTTGCAGACTGCTGAATCCACACACGGGTTTAACTCTGGAAGTTGAGTGCACACATTGACAACCGTTCTGTTAGAAAGCTGCGGTTTGGATTTAGAAGCAGATATTTCCCTGTGCTTACTGCTGTTTCTTCCATATGCCGGTAATGGACTGAAAACGCCTGTTTTGGGACTCTGCAGAGAAAGTGTTTGCAGACTGCTGAATCCACACACGGGTTTAACTCTGGAAGTTGAGTGCACACATTGACAACCGTTCTGTTAGATAGCTGCGTTTTGGATTTAGAAGCAGATATTTCCCCGTGCTGACTGCTGTTTCTTCCATATGCCGGTAATGGGCTGAAAACGCCTGTTTTGGGACTCTGCAGAGAAAGTGTTTGCAGACTGCTGAATCCACACACGGGTTTAACTCTGGAAGTTGAGTGCACACATTGACAACCGTTCTGTTAGATATCTGCGTTTTGGATTTAGAAGCAGATATTTCCCTGGGCTTACTGCTGTTTCTTCCATATGCCGGTAATGGGCTGAAAACGCCTGTTTTGGGACTCTGCAGAGAAAGTGTTTGCAGACTGCTGAATCCACACACGGGTTTAACTCTGGAAGTTGAGTGCACACATTGACAACCGTTCTGTTAGATAGCTGCGTTTTGGATTTAGAAGCAGATATTTCCCTGTGCTTACCGCTGTTTCTTCCATATGCCGGTAATGGGCTGCAAACGCCTGTTTTGGGACTCTGCAGAGAAAGTGTTTGCAGACTGCTGAATCCACACACGGGTTTAACTCTGGAAGTTGAGTGCACACATTGACAACCGTTCTGTTAGAAAGCTGCGTTTTGGATTTAGAAGCAGATATTTCCCTGTGCTTACTGCTGTTTCTTCCATATGCCGGTAATGGACTGAAAACGCCTGTTTTGGGACTCTGCAGAGAAAGTGTTTGCAGACTGCTGAATCCACACACGGGTTTATCTCTGGAAGTTGAGTGCACACATTGACAACCGTTCTGTTAGATAGCTGCGTTTTGGATTTAGAAGCAGATATTTCCCTGTGCTTACTGCTGTTTCTTCCATATGCCGGTAATGGGCTGAAAATGCCTGATTTGGGACTCTGCACAGAAAGTGTTTGCAGACTGCTGAATCCACACACGGGTTTAACTCGGGAAGTTGAGTGCACACATTGACAACCGTTCTGTTAGATAGCTGCGTTTTGGATTTAGAAGCAGATATTTCCCTGTGCTGACTGCTGTTTCTTCCATATGCCGGTAATGGGCTGAAAACGCCAGTTTGGGGACTCTGCAGAGAAAGTGTTTGCAGACTGCTGAATCCACACACGGGTTTAACTCTGGAAGTTGAGTGCACACATTGACAACCGTTCTGTTAGATAGCTGCGTTTTGGGTTTAGAAGCAGATATTTCCCTGTGCTTACTGCTGTTTCTTCCATATGCCGGTAATGGGCTGAAAACGCCTGTTTTGGGACTCTGCAGAGAAAGTGTTTGCAGACTGCTGAATCCACACACGGGTTTAACTCTGGAAGTTGAGTGCACACATTGACAACCGTTCTGTTAGATAGCTGCGTTTTGGATTTAGAAGCAGATATTTCCCCGTGCTGACTGCTGTTTCTTCCATATGCTGGTAATGGGCTGAAAACGCCTGTTTTGGGACTCTGCAGAGAAAGTGTTTGCAGACTGCTGAATCCACACACGGGTTTAACTCTGGAAGTTGAGTGCACACATTGACAACCGTTCTGTTAGATAGCTGCGTTTTGGATTTAGAAGCAGATATTTCCCCGTGCTGACTGCTGTTTCTTCCATATGCTGGTAATGGTCTGAAAACGCCTGTTTTGGGACTCTGCAGAGAAAGTGTTGGCAGACTGCTGAATCCACACACGGGTTTAACTCTGGAAGTTGAGTGCACACATTGACAACCGTTCTGTTAGATAGCTGCGTTTTGGATTTAGAAGCAGATATTTCCCTGGGCTTACTGCTGTTTCTTCCATATGCCGGTAATGGGCTGAAAACGCCTGTTTTGGGACTCTGCAGAGAAAGTGTTTGCAGACTGCTGAATCCACACACGGGTTTAACTCTGGAAGTTGAGTGCACACATTGACAACCGTTCTGTTAGATAGCTGCGTTTTGGATTTAGAAGCAGATATTTCCCTGTGCTTACCGCTGTTTCTTCCATATGCCGGTAATGGGCTGAAAACGCCTGTTTTGGGACTCTGCAGAGAAAGTGTTTGCAGACTGCTGAATCCACACACGGGTTTAACTCTGGAAGTTGAGTGCACACATTGACAACCGTTCTGTTAGAAAGCTCCGTTTTGGATTTAGAAGCAGATATTTCCCTGTGCTTACTGCTGTTTCTTCCATATGCCGGTAATGGGCTGAAAACGCCTGTTTTGGGACTCTGCAGAGAAAGTGTTTGCAGACTGCTGAATCCACACACGGGTTTAACTCTGGAAGTTGAGTGCACACATTGACAACCGTTCTGTTAGATAGCTGCGTTTTGGATTTAGAAGCAGATATTTCCCCGTGCTGACTGCTGTTTCTTCCATATGCCGGTAATGGGCTGAAAACGCCTGTTTTGGGACTCTGCAGAGAAAGTGTTTGCAGACTGCTGAATCCACACACGGGTTTTAATTCGGGAAGTGGAGTGCACACATTGACAACCGTTCTGTTAGATAGCTGCGTTTTGGATTTAGAAGCAGATATATCCCTGGGCTTACTGCTGTTTCTTCCATATGCCGGTAATAGGCTGAAAACGCCTGTTTTGGGACTCTGCAGAGAAAGTGTTTGCAGACTGCTGAATCCACACACGGGTTTAACTCTGGAAGTTGAGTGCACACATTGACAACCGTTCTGTTAGATTGCTGCGTTTTGGATTTAGAAGCAGATATTTCCCTGTGCTTACTGCTGTTTCTTCCATATGCCGGTAATGGGCTGAAAACACCTGTTTTGGGACTCTGCAGAGAAAGTGTTTGCAGACTGCTGAATCCACACACGGGTTTAACTCTGGAAGTTGAGTGCACACATTGACAACCGTTCTGTTAGATTGCTGCGTTTTGGATTTAGAAGCAGATATTTCCCTGGGCTTACTGCTGTTTCTTCCATATGCCGGTAACGGGCTGAAAACGCCTGTTTTGGGACTCTGCAGAGAAAGTGTTTGCAGACTGCTGAATCCACACACGGGTTTAACTCTGGAAGTTGAGTGCACACATTGACAACCGTTATGTTAGATAGCTGCGTTTTGGATTTAGAAGCAGATATTTCCCTGTGCTTACCGCTGTTTCTTCCATATGCCGGTAATGGGCTGAAAACGCCTGTTTTGGGACTCTGCAGAGAAAGTGTTTGCAGACTGCTGAATCCACACACGGGTTTAACTCTGGAAGTTGAGTGCACACATTGACAACCGTTCTGTTAGAAAGCTGCGTTTTGGATTTAGAAGCAGATATTTCCATGTGCTTACTGCTGTTTGTTCCATATGCCGGTAATGGGCTGAAAACGCCTGTTTTGGGACTCTGCAGAGAAAGTGTTTGCAGACTGCTGAATCCACACACGGGTTTAACTCTGGAAGTTGAGTGCACACATTGACAACCGTTCTGTTAGATAGCTGCGTTTTGGATTTAGAAGCAGATATTTCCCTGTGCTTACTGCTGTTTCTTCCATATGCCGGTAATGGCCTGAAAACGCCTGTTTTGGGACTCTGCAGAGAAAGTGTTTGCAGACTGCTGAATCCACACACGGGTTTAACTCTGGAAGTTGAGTGCACACATTGACAACCGTTCTGTTAGATAGCTGCGTTTTGGATTTAGAAGCAGATATTTCCCCGTGCTGACTGCTGTTTCTTCCATATGCTGGTAATGGGCTGAAAACGCCTGTTTTGGGACTCTGCAGAGAAAGTGTTTGCAGACTGCTGAATCCACACACGGGTTTAACTCTGGAAGTTGAGTGCACACATTGACAACCGTTCTGTTAGATAGCTGCGTTTTGGATTTAGAAGCAAATATTTCCCTGGGCTTACTGCTGTTTCTTCCATATGCCGGTAATGGGCTGAAAACGCCTGTTTTGGGACTCTGCAGAGAAAGTGTTTGCAGACTGCTGAATCCACACACGGGTTTACCTCTGGAAGTTGAGTGCACACATTGACAACCGTTCTGTTAGATAGCTGCGTTTTGGATTTAGAAGCAGATATTTCCCCGTGCTGACTGCTGTTTCTTCCATATGCCGGTAATGGGCTTAAAACGCCTGTTTTGGGACTCTGCAGAGAAAGTGTTTGCAGACTGCTGAATCCACACACGGGTTTAATTCTGGAAGTGGAGTGCACACATTGACAACCGTTCTGTTAGATAGCTGCGTTTTGGATTTAGAAGCAGATATTTCCCTGGGCTTACTGTTGTTTCTTCCATATGCCGGTAATAGGCTGAAAACGCCTGTTTTGGGACTCTGCAGAGAAAGTGTTTGCAGACTGCTGAATCCACACACGGGTTTAACTCTGGAAGTTGAGTGCACACATTGACAACCGTTCTGTTAGATTGCTGCGTTTTGGATTTAGAAGCAGATATTTCCCTGTGCTTACTGCTGTTTCTTCCATATGCCGGTAATGGGCTGAAAACACCTGTTTTGGGACTCTGCAGAGAAAGTGTTTGCAGACTGCTGAATCCACACACGGGTTTAACTCTGGAAGTTGAGTGCACACATTGACAACCGTTCTGTTAGATAGCTGCGTTTTGGATTTAGAAGCAGATATTTCCCTGTGCTTACTGCTGTTTCTTCCATATGCCGGTAATGGGCTGAAAATGCCTGATTTGGGACTCTGCACAGAAAGTGTTTGCAGACTGCTGAATCCACACACGGGTTTAACTCGGGAAGTTGAGTGCACACATTGACAACCGTTCTGTTAGATAGCTGCGTTTTGGACTTAGAAGCAGATATTTCCCTGTGCTGACTGCTGTTTCTTCCATATGCCGGTAATGGGCTGAAAACGCCAGTTTGGGGACTCTGCAGAGAAAGTGTTTGCAGACTGCTGAATCCACACACGGCTTTAACTCTGGAAGTTGAGTGCACACATTGACAACCGTTCTGTTAGATAGCTGTGTTTTGGGTTTAGAAGCAGATATTTCCCTGTGCTTACTGCTGTTTCTTCCATATGCCGGTAATGGGCTGAAAACGCCTGTTTTGGGACTCTGCAGAGAAAGTGTTTGCAGACTGCTGAATCCACACACGGGTTTAACTCTGGAAGTTGAGTGCACACATTGACAACCGTTCTGTTAGATAGCTGCGTTTTGGATTTAGAAGCAGATATTTCCCTGGGCTTACCGCTGTTTCTTCCATATGCCGGTAATGGGCTGAAAACGCCTGTTTTGGGACTCTGCAGAGAAAGTGTTTGCAGACTGCTGAATCCACACACGGGTTTAACTCTGGAAGTTGAGTGCACACATTGACAACCGTTCTGTTAGATAGCTGCGTTTTGGATTTAGAAGCAGATATTTCCCCGTGCTGACTGCTGTTTCTTCCATATGCTGGTAATGGGCTGAAAACGCCTGTTTTGGGACTCTGCAGAGAAAGTGTTTGCAGACTGCTGAATCCACACACGGGTTTAACTCTGGAAGTTGAGTGCACACATTGACAACCGTTCTGTTAGATAGCTGCGTTTTGGATTTAGAAGCAGATATTTCCCTGGGCTTACTGCTGTTTCTTCCATTTGCCGGTAATGGGCTGAAAACGCCTGTTTTGGGACTCTGCAGAGAAAGTGTTTGCAGACTGCTGAATCCACACACGGGTTTAACTCTGGAAGTTGAGTGCACACATTGACAACCGTTCTGTTAGATAGCTGCGTTTTGGATTTAGAAGCAGATATTTCCCTGTGCTTACCGCTGTTTCTTCCATATGCCGGTAATGGGCTGAAAATGCCTATTTTGGGACTCTGCAGAGAAAGTGTTTGCAGACTGCTGAATCCACACACGGGTTTAACTCTGGAAGTTGAGTGCACACATTGACAACCGTTATGTTAGATAGCTGCGTTTTGGATTTAGAAGCAGATATTTCCCTGTGCTTACCGCTGTTTCTTCCATATGCCGGTAATGGGCTGAAAACGCCTGTTTTGGGACTCTGCAGAGAAAGTGTTTGCAGACTGCTGAATCCACACACGGGTTTAACTCTGGAAGTTGAGTGCACACATTGACAACCGTTCTGTTAGAAAGCTGCGTTTTGGATTTAGAAGCAGATATTTCCCTGTGCTTACTGCTGTTTCTTCCATATGCCGGTAATGGGCTGAAAACGCCTGTTTTGGGACTCTGCAGAGAAAGTGTTTGCAGACTGCTGAATCCACAAACGGGTTTAACTCTGGAAGTTGAGTGCACACATTGACAACCGTTCTGTTAGATAGCTGCGTTTTGGATTTAGAAGCAGATATTTCCCTGTGCTTACTTCTGTTTCTTCCATATGCCGGTAATGGGCTGAAAACGCCTGTTTTGGGACTCTGCAGAGAAAGTGTTTGCAGACTGCTGAATCCACACACGGGTTTAACTCTGGAAGTTGAGTGCACACATTGACAACCGTTCTGTTAGATAGCTGCGTTTTGGATTTAGAAGCAGATATTTCCCTGGGCTTACTGCTGTTTCTTCCATATGCCGGTAATGGGCTGAAAACGCCTGTTTTGGGACTCTGCAGAGAAAGTGTTTGCAGACTGCTGAATCCACACACGGGTTTAACTCTGGAAGTTGAGTGCACACATTGACAACCGTTCTGTTAGATAGCTGCGTTTTGGATTTAGAAGCAGATATTTCCCTGGGCTTACTGCTGTTTCTTCCATATGCCGGTAATGGGCTGAAAACGCCTGTTTTGGGACTCTGCAGAGAAAGTGTTTGCAGACTGCTGAATCCACACACGGGTTTAACTCTGGAAGTTGAGTGCACACATTGACAACCGTTCTGTTAGATAGCTGCGTTTTGGATTTAGAAGCAGATATTTCCCTGTGCTTACCTCTGTTTCTTCCATATGCCGGTAATGGGCTGAAAACGCCTGTTTTGGGACTCTGCAGAGAAAGTGTTTGCAGACTGCTGAATCCACACACGGGTTTAACTCTGGAAGTTGAGTGCACACATTGACAACCGTTCTTTTAGAAAGCTGCGTTTTGGATTTAGAAGCAAATATTTCCCTGTGCTTACTGCTGTTTCTTCCATATGCCGGTAATGGGCTGAAAACGCCTGTTTTGGGACTCTGCAGAGAAAGTGTTTGCAGACTGCTGAATCCACACACGGATTTAACTCTGGAATTTGAGTGCACACATTGACAACCGTTCTGTTAGATAGCTGCGTTTTGGATTTAGAAGCAGATATTTCCCCGTGCTGACTGCTGTTTCTTCCATATGCCGGTAATGGGCTGAAAACGCCTGTTTTGGGACTCTGCAGAGAAAGTGTTTGCAGACTGCTGAATCCACACACGGGTTTAATTCTGGAAGTGGAGTGCACACATTGACAACCGTTCTGTTAGATAGCTGCGTTTTGGATTTAGAAGCAGATATTTCCCTGTGCTTACTGCTGTTTCTTCCATATGCCGGTAATGGGCTGAAAACGCCTGTTTTGGGACTCTGCAGAGAAAGTGTTTGCAGACTGCTGAATCCACACACGGGTTTAACTCTGGAAGTTGAGTGCACACATTGACAACCGTTCTGTTAGATAGCTGCGTTTTGGATTTAGAAGCAGATATTTCCCTGTGCTTACTGCTGTTTCTTCCATATGCCGGTAACGGGCTGAAAACGCCTGTTTTGGGACTCTGCAGAGAAAGTGTTTGCAGACTGCTGAATCCACACACGGGTTTAACTCTGGAAGTTGAGTGCACACATTGACAACCGTTCTGTTAGATAGCTGCGTTTTGGATTTAGAAGCAGATATTTCCCTGGGCTTACTGCTGTTTCTTCCCTATGCCGGTAATGGGCTGAAAACGCCTGTTTTGGGACTCTGCAGAGAAAGTGTTTGCAGACTGCTGAATCCACACACGGCTTTAACTCTGGAAGTTGAGTGCACACATTGACAACCGTTCTGTTAGATAGCTGCGTTTTGGATTTAGAAGCAGATATTTCCCTGGGCTTACTGCTGTTTCTTCCATATGACGGTAATGGGCTGAAAACGCCTGTTTTGGGACTCTGCAGAGAAAGTGTTTGCAGACTGGTGAATCCACACACGGGTTTAACTCTGGAAGTTGAGTGCACACATTGACAACCGTTCTGTTAGATAGCTGCGTTTTGGATTTAGAAGCAGATATTTCCCTGTGCTTACTGCTGTTTCTTCCATATGCCGGTAATGGGCTGAAAAGGCCTGTTTTGGGACTCTGCAGAGAAAGTGTTTGCAGACTGCTGAATCCACACACGGGTTTAACTCTGGAAGTTGAGTGCACACATTGACAACCGTTCTGTTAGATAGCTCCGTTTTGGATTTAGAAGCAGATATTTCCCCGTGCTGACTGCTGTTTCTTCCATATGCTGGTAATGGGCTGAAAACGCCTGTTTTGGGACTCTGCAGAGAAAGTGTTTGCAGACTGCTGAATCCACACACGGGTTTAACTCTGGAAGTTGAGTGCACACATTGACAACCGTTCTGTTAGATAGCTGCGTTTTGGATTTAGAAGCAGATATTTCCCCGTGCTGACTGCTGTTTCTTCCATATGCCGGTAATGGGCTGAAAACGCCTGTTTTGGGACTCTGCAGAGAAAGTGTTTGCAGACTGCTGAATCCACACACGGGTTTAACTCTGGAAGTTGAGTGCACACATTGACAACCGTTCTGTTAGATAGCTGCGTTTTGGATTTAGAAGCAAATATTTCCCTGGGCTTACTGCTGTTTCTTCCATATGCCGGTAATGGGCTGAAAACGCCTGTTTTGGGACTCTGCAGAGAAAGTGTTTGCAGACTGCTGAATCCACACACGGGTTTACCTCTGGAAGTTGAGTGCACACATTGACAACCGTTCTGTTAGATAGCTGCGTTTTGGATTTAGAAGCAGATATTTCCCTGTGCTTACCGCTGTTTCTTCCATATGCCGGTAATGGGCTGCAAACGCCTGTTTTGGGACTCTGCAGAGAAAGTGTTTGCAGACTGCTGAATCCACACACGGGTTTAACTCTGGAAGTTGAGTGCACACATTGACAACCGTTCTGTTAGAAAGCTGCGTTTTGGATTTAGAAGCAGATATTTCCCTGTGCTTACTGCTGTTTCTTCCATATGCCGGTAATGGACTGAAAACGCCTGTTTTGGGACTCTGCAGAGAAAGTGTTTGCAGACTGCTGAATCCACACACGGGTTTAACTCTGGAAGTTGAGTGCACACATTGACAACCGTTCTGTTAGATAGCTGCGTTTTGGATTTAGAAGCAGATATTTCCCCGTGCTGACTGCTGTTTCTTCCATATGCCGGTAAAGGGCTGAAAACGCCTGTTTTGGGACTCTGCAGAGAAAGTGTTTGCAGACTGCTGAATCCACACACGGGTTTAATTCTGGAAGTGGAGTGCACACATTGACAACCGTTCTGTTAGATAGCTGCGTTTTGGATTTAGAAGCAGATATTTCCCTGGGCTTACTGCTGTTTCTTCCATATGCCGGTAATAGGCTGAAAACGCCTGTTTTGGGACTCTGCAGAGAAAGTGTTTGCAGACTGCTGAATCCACACACGGGTTTAACTCTGGAAGTTGAGTGCACACATTGACAACCGTTCTGTTAGATTGCTGCGTTTTGGATTTAGAAGCAGATATTTCCCTGTGCTTACTGCTGTTTCTTCCATATGCCGGTAATGGGCTGAAAACACCTGTTTTGGGACTCTGCAGAGAAAGTGTTTGCAGACTGCTGAATCCACACACGGGTTTAACTCTGGAAGTTGAGTGCACACATTGACAACCGTTCTGTTAGATAGCTGCGTTTTGGATTTAGAAGCAGATATTTCCCTGTGCTTACTGCTGTTTCTTCCATATGCCGGTAATGGGCTGAAAATGCCTGATTTGGGACTCTGCACAGAAAGTGTTTGCAGACTGCTGAATCCACACACGGGTTTAACTCGGGAAGTTGAGTGCACACATTGACAACCGTTCTGTTAGATAGCTGCGTTTTGGATTTAGAAGCAGATATTTCCCTGTGCTGACTGCTGTTTCTTCCATATGCCGGTAATGGGCTGAAAACGCCAGTTTGGGGACTCTGCAGAGAAAGTGTTTGCAGACTGCTGAATCCACACACGGGTTTAACTCTGGAAGTTGAGTGCACACATTGACAACCGTTCTGTTAGATAGCTGTGTTTTGGGTTTAGAAGCAGATATTTCCCTGTGCTTACTGCTGTTTCTTCCATATGCCGGTAATGGGCTGAAAACGCCTGTTTTGGGACTCTGCAGAGAAAGTGTTTGCAGACTGCTGAATCCACACACGGGTTTAACTCTGGAAGTTGAGTGCACACATTGACAACCGTTCTGTTAGATAGCTGCGTTTTGGATTTAGAAGCAGATATTTCCCTGGGCTTACCGCTGTTTTTTCCATATGCCGGTAATGGGCTGAAAACGCCTGTTTTGGGACTCTGCAGAGAAAGTGTTTGCAGACTGCTGAATCCACACACGGGTTTAACTCTGGAAGTTGAGTGCACACATTGACAACCGTTCTGTTAGATAGCTGCGTTTTGGATTTAGAAGCAGATATTTCCCCGTGCTGACTGCTGTTTCTTCCATATGCTGGTAATGGCTGAAAACGCCTGTTTTGGGACTCTGCAGAGAAAGTGTTTGCAGACTGCTGAATCCACACACGGGTTTAACTCTGGAAGTTGAGTGCACACATTGACAACCGTTCTGTTAGATAGCTGCGTTTTGGATTTAGAAGCAGATATTTCCCCGTGCTGACTGCTGTTTCTTCCATATGCTGGTAATGGGCTGAAAACGCCTGTTTTGGGACTCTGCAGAGAAAGTGTTTGCAGACTGCTGAATCCACACACGGGTTTAACTCTGGAAGTTGAGTGCACACATTGACAACCGTTCTGTTAGATAGCTGCGTTTTGGATTTAGAAGCAGATATTTCCCTGGGCTTACTGCTGTTTCTTCCATATGACGGTAATGGGCTGAAAACGCCTGTTTTGGGACTCTGCAGAGAAAGTGTTTGCAGACTGCTGAATCCACACACGGGTTTAACTCTGGAAGTTGAGTGCACACATTGACAACCGTTCTGTTAGATAGCTGCGTTTTGGATTTAGAAGCAGATATTTCCCTGTGCTTACCGCTGTTTCTTCCATATGCCGGTAATGGCTGAAAACGCCTGTTTTGGGACTCTGCAGAGAAAGTGTTTGCAGACTGCTGAATCCACACACGGGTTTAACGCTGGAAGTTGAGTGCACACATTGACAACCGTTCTGTTAGATAGCTGCGTTTTGGATTTAGAAGCAGATATTTCCCTGTGCTTACCGCTGTTTCTTCCATATGCCGGTAATGGGCTGAAAACGCCTGTTTTGGGACTCTGCAGAGAAAGTGTTTGCAGACTGCTGAATCCACACACGGGTTTAACTCTGGAAGTTGAGTGCACACATTGACAACCGTTATGTTAGATAGCTGCGTTTTGGATTTAGAAGCAGATATTTCCCTGTGCTTACCGCTGTTTCTTCCATATGCCGGTAATGGGCTGAAAACGCCTGTTTTGGGACTCTGCAGAGAAAGTGTTTGCAGACTGCTGAATCCACACACGGGTTTAACTCTGGAAGTTGAGTGCACACATTGACAACCGTTCTGTTAGAAAGCTGCGTTTTGGATTTAGAAGCAGATATTTCCCTGTGCTTACTGCTGTTTCTTCCATATGCCGGTAATGGGCTGAAAACGCCTGTTTTGGGACTCTGCAGAGAAAGTGTTTGCAGACTGCTGAATCCACACACGGGTTTAACTCTGGAAGTTGAGTGCACACATTGACAACCGTTCTGTTAGATAGCTGCGTTTTGGATTTAGAAGCAGATATTTCCCTGTGCTTACTTCTGTTTCTTCCATATGCCGGTAATGGGCTGAAAACGCCTGTTTTGGGACTCTGCAGAGAAAGTGTTTGCAGACTGCTGAATCCACACACGGGTTTAACTCTGGAAGTTGAGTGCACACATTGACAACCGTTCTGTTAGATAGCTGCGTTTTGGATTTAGAAGCAGATATTTCCCCGTGCTGACTGCTGTTTCTTCCATATGCTGGTAATGGGCTGAAAACGCCTGTTTAGGGACTCTGCAGAGAAAGTGTTTGCAGACTGCTGAATCCACACACGGGTTTAACTCTGGAAGTTGAGTGCACACATTGACAACCGTTCTGTTAGATAGCTGCGTTTTGGATTTAGAAGCAGATATTTCCCTGGGCTTACTGCTGTTTCTTCCATATGACGGTAATGGGCTGAAAACGCCTGTTTTGGGACTCTGCAGAGAAAGTGTTTGCAGACTGCTGAATCCACACACGGGTTTAACTCTGGAAGTTGAGTGCACACATTGACAACCGTTATGTTAGATAGCTGCGTTTTGGATTTAGAAGCAGATATTTCCCTGTGCTTACCGCTGTTTCTTCCATATGCCGGTAATGGGCTGAAAACGCCTGTTTTGGGACTCTGCAGAGAAAGTGTTTGCAGACTGCTGAATCCACACACGGGTTTAACTCTGGAAGTTGAGTGCACACATTGACAACCGTTCTGTTAGATAGCTGCGTTTTGGATTTAGAAGCAGATATTTCCCTGTGCTTACCGCTGTTTCTTCCATATGCCGGTAATGGGCTGAAAACGCCTGTTTTGGGACTCTGCAGAGAAAGTGTTTGCAGACTGCTGAATCCACACACGGGTTTAACTCTGGAAGTTGAGTGCACACATTGACAACCGTTCTGTTAGATAGCTGCGTTTTGGATTTAGAAGCAGATATTTACCTGTGCTTACCGCTGTTTCTTCCATATGCCCGGTAATGGGCTGAAAACGCCTGTTTTGGGGACTCTGCAGAGAAAGTGTTTGCAGACTGCTGAATCCACACACGGGTTTAACTCTGGAAGTTGAGTGCACACATTGACAACCGTTCTGTTAGAAAGCTGCGTTTTGGATTTAGAAGCAGATATTTCCCTGTGCTTACTGCTGTTTCTTCCATATGCCGGTAATGGGCTGAAAACGCCTGTTTTGGGACTCTGCAGAGAAAGTGTTTGCAGACTGCTGAATCCACACACGGGTTTAACTCTGGAAGTTGAGTGCACACATTGACAACCGTTCTGTTAGATAGCTGCGTTTTGGATTTAGAAGCAGATATTTCCCTGTGCTTACTTCTGTTTCTTCCATATGCCGGTAATGGGCTGAAAACGCCTGTTTTGGGACTCTGCAGAGAAAGTGTTTGCGGACTGCTGAATCCACACACGGGTTTAACTCTGGAAGTTGAGTGCACACATTGACAACCGTTCTGTTAGAAAGCTGCGTTTTGGATTTAGAAGCAGATATTTCCCTGTGCTTACTGCTGTTTCTTCCATATGCCGGTAATGGGCTGAAAACGCCTGTTTTGGGACTCTGCAGAGAAAGTGTTTGCAGACTGCTGAATCCACACACGGGTTTAACTCTGGAAGTTGAGTGCACACATTGACAACCGTTCTGTTAGATAGCTGCGTTTTGGATTTAGAAGCAGATATTTCCCCGTGCTGACTGCTGTTTCTTCCATATGCCGGTAATGGGCTGAAAACGCCTGTTTTGGGACTCTGCAGAGAAAGTGTTTGCAGACTGCTGAATCCACACACGGGTTTAATTCTGGAAGTGGAGTGCACACATTGACAACCGTTCTGTTAGATAGCTGCGTTTTGGATTTAGAAGCAGATATTTCCCTGTGCTGACTGCTGTTTCTTCCATATGCCGGTAATAGGCTGAAAACGCCTGTTTTGGGACTCTGCAGAGAAAGTGTTTGCAGACTGCTGAATCCACACACGGGTTTAACTCTGGAAGTTGAGTGCACACATTGACAACCGTTCTGTTAGATTGCTGCGTTTTGGATTTAGAAGCAGATATTTCCCTGTGCTTACTGCTGTTTCTTCCATATGCCTGTAATGGGCTGAAAACCCCTGTTTTTGGACTCTGCAGAGAAAGTGTTTGCAGACTGCTGAATCCACACATGGGTTTAACTCTGGAAGTTGAGTGCACACATTGACAACCATTCTGTTAGATAGCTGCGTTTTGGATTTAGAAGCAGATATTTCCCCGTGCTGACTGCTGTTTCTTCCTTATGCTGGTAATGGGCTGAAAACGCCTGTTTTGGGACTCTGCAGAGAAAGTGTTTGCAGACTGCTGAATCCACACACGGGTTTAACTCTGGAAGTTGAGTGCACACATTGACAACCGTTCTGTTAGATAGCTGCGTTTTGGATTTAGAAGCAGATATTTCCCTGGGCTTACTGCTGTTTCTTCCATATGCCGGGTAATGGGCTGAAAACGCCTGTTTTGGGACTCTGCAGAGTAAGTGTTTGCAGACTGCTGAATCCACACACGGGTTTAACTCTGGAAGTTGAGTGCACACATTGACAACCGTTCTGTTAGATAGCTGCGTTTTGGATTTAGAAGCAGATATTTCCCTGTGCTTACCGCTGTTTCTTCCATATGCCGGTAATGGGCTGAAAGCGCCTGTTTTGGGACTCTGCAGAGAAAGTGTTTGCAGACTGCTGAATCCACACACGGGTTTAACTCTGGAAGTTGAGTGCACACATTGACAACCGTTCTGTTAGAAAGCTGCGTTTTGGATTTAGAAGCAGATATTTCCCTGTGCTTACTGCTGTTTCTTCCATATGCCGGTAATGGGCTGAAAACGCCTGTTTTGGGATTCTGCAGAGAAAGTGTTTGCAGACTGCTGAATCCACACACGGGTTTAACTCTGGAAGTTGAGTGCACACATGACAACCGTCCTGTTAGAAAGCTGCGTTTTGGATTTAGAAGCAGATATTCCCTGTGCTTACTGCTGTTTCTTCCATATGCCGGTTATGGGCTGAAAACGCCTGTTTTGGGACTCTGCAGAGAAAGTGTTTGCAGACTGCTGAATCCACACACGGGTTTAACTCTGGAAGTTGAGTGCACACATTGACAACCGTTCTGTTAGATAGCTGCGTTTTGGATTTAGAAGCAGATATTTCCCTGGGCTTACTGCTGTTTCTTCCATATGCCGGTAATAGGCTGAAAACGCCTGTTTTGGGACTCTGCAGAGAAAGTGTTTGCAGACTGCTGAATCCACACACGGGTTTAACTCTGGAAGTTGAGTGCACACATTGACAACCGTTCTGTTAGATTGCTGCGTTTTGGATTTAGTAGCAGATATTTCCCTGTGCTTACTGCTGTTTCTTCCATATGCCGGTAATGGGCTGAAAACGCCTGTTTTGGGACTCTGCAGAGAAACTGTTTGCAGACTGCTGAATCCACACATGGGTTTAACTCTGGAAGTTGAGTGCACACATTGACAACCGTTCTGTTAGATAGCTGCGTTTTGGATTTAGAAGCAGATATTTCCCCGTGCTGACTGCTGTTTCTTCCATATGCTGGTAATGGGCTGAAAACGCCTGTTTTGGGACTCTGCAGAGAAAGTGTTTGCAGACTGCTGAATCCACACACGGGTTTAACTCTGGAAGTTGAGTGCACACATTGACAACCGTTCTGTTAGATTGCTGCGTTTTGGATTTAGAAGCAGATATTCCCTGTGCTTACTGCTGTTTCTTCCATATGCCGGTAATGGGCTGAAAACCCCTGTTTTGGGTCTCTGCAGAGAAAGTGTTTGCAGACTGCTGAATCCACACACGGGTTTAACTCTGGAAGTTGAGTGCACACATTGACAACCGTTCTGTTAGATAGCTGCGTTTTGGATTTAGAAGCAGATATTTCCCCGTGCTGACTGCTGTTTCTTCCATATGCTGGTAATGGGCTGAAAACGCCTGTTTTGAGACTCTGCAGAGAAAGTGTTTGCAGACTGCTGAATCCACACACGGGTTTAACTCTGGAAGTTGATTGCACACATTGACAACCGTTCTGTTAGATAGCTGCGTTTTGGATTTAGAAGCAGATATTTCCCTGTGCTTACCGCTGTTTCTTCCATATGCCGGTAATGGGCTGAAAACGCCTGTTTTGGGACTCTGCAGAGAAAGTGTTTGCAGACTGCTGAATCCACACACGGGTTTAACTCTGGAAGTTGAGTGCACACATTGACAACCGTTCTGTTAGATAGCTGTGTTTTGGGTTAAGAAGCAGATATTTCCCTGTGCTTACTGCTGTTTCTTCCATATGCCGGTAATGGGCTGAAAACGCCTGTTTTGGGACTCTGCAGAGAAAGTGTTTGCAGACTGCTGAATCCACACACGGGTTTAACTCTGGAAGTTGAGTGCACACATTGACAACCGTTCTGTTAGATAGCTGCGTTTTGGATTTAGAAGCAGATATTTCCCCGTGCTGACTGCTGTTTCTTCCATATGCTGGTAATGGGCTGAAAACGCCTGTTTTGGGACTCTGCAGAGAAAGTGTTTGCAGACTGCTGAATCCACACACGGGTTTAACTCTGGAAGTTGAGTGCACACATTGACAACCGTTCTGTTAGATAGCTGCGTTTTGGATTTAGAAGCAGATATTTCCCCGTGCTGACTGCTGTTTCTTCCATATGCTGGTAATGGGCTGAAAACGCCTGTTTTGGGACTCTGCAGAGAAAGTGTTTGCAGACTGCTGAATCCACACACGGGTTTAACTCTGGAAGTTGAGTGCACACATTGACAACCGTTCTGTTAGATAGCTGCGTTTTGGATTTAGAAGCAGATATTTCCCCGTGCTGACTGCTGTTTCTTCCATATGCCGGTAATGGGCTGAAAACGCCTGTTTTGGGACTCTGCAGAGAAAGTGTTTGCAGACTGCTGAATCCACACACGGGTTTAATTCTGGAAGTGGAGTGCACACATTGACAACCGTTCTGTTAGATAGCTGCGTTTTGGATTTAGAAGCAGATATTTCCCTGGGCTTACTGCTGTTTCTTCCATATGCCGGTAATAGGCTGAAAACGCCTGTTTTGGGACTCTGCAGAGAAAGTGTTTGCAGACTGCTGAATCCACACACGGGTTTAACTCTGGAAGTTGAGTGCACACATTGACAACCGTTCTGTTAGATTGCTGCGTTTTGGATTTAGAAGCAGATATTTCCCTGTGCTTACTGCTGTTTCTTCCATATGCCGGTAATGGGCTGAAAACCCCTGTTTTGGGTCTCTGCAGAGAAAGTGTTTGCAGACTGCTGAATCCACACACGGGTTTAACTCTGGAAGTTGAGTGCACACATTGACAACCGTTCTGTTAGATAGCTGCGTTTTGGATTTAGAAGCAGATATTTCCCCGTGCTGACTGCTGTTTCTTCCATATGCTGGTAATGGGCTGAAAACGCCTGTTTTGAGACTCTGCAGAGAAAGTGTTTGCAGACTGCTGAATCCACACACGGGTTTAACTCTGGAAGTTGAGTGCACACATTGACAACCGTTCTGTTAGATAGCTGCGTTTTGGATTTAGAAGCAGATATTTCCCTGTGCTTACCGCTGTTTCTT